>NC_092224.1:76478649-76621149 GCF_036320965.1 Panulirus ornatus | reverse complement strand
CGTCCGTCCGTCCGTCCGTCCGTCCGTCCGTCCGTCCGTCCGTCCGTCCGTCCGTCCGTCCGTCCGTCCGTCCGTCCGTCCGTCCGTCCGTCCGTCCGTCCGTCCGTCCGTCCGTCCGTCCGTCCGTCCGTCCGTCCGTCCGTCCGTCCGTCCGTCCGTCCGTCCGTCCGTCCGTCCGTCCGTCCGTCCGTCCGTCCGTCCGTCCGTCCGTCCGTCCGTCCGTCCGTCCGTCCGTCCGTCCGTCCGTCCGTCCGTCCGTCCGTCCGTCCGTCCGTCCGTCCGTCCGTCCGTCCGTCCGTCCGTCCGTCCGTCCGTCCGTCCGTCCGTCCGTCCGTCCGTCCGTCCGTCCGTCCGTCCGTCCGTCCGTCCGTCCGTCCGTCCGTCCGTCCGTCCGTCCGTCCGTCCGTCCGTCCGTCCGTCCGTCCGTCCGTCCGTCCGTCCGTCCGTCCGTCCGTCCGTCCGTCCGTCCGTCCGTCCGCCCATCCGATGTAGGCCTGGGTGAGCATGGATGTAGGCCTGGGGGAGCGTGGATGTAGGCCTGGGTGAGCATGGATGTAGGCCTGGGTGAGCATGGATGTATGCCTGGGTGAGCGTGGATGTAGGCCTGGATGAGCATGGATGTATGCCTGGGTGAGCATGGATGAAGACTTGCGTGAGAGTGGTGGTGTGTGCCTGAGTGAAAGTCAGACAGTTTATGTAGACAGAAGTATGATAGGATCATCCAGCCTGGAGAAGGAGGAGGTGGTGTGTGTGTGTGTGTGTGTGTGTGTGTGTGTGTGTGTGTGTGCAGGTGAGAGTTGTTTTGGTGTGAAGATGTGGCAGTCCTGGCGTTGGTGAGCTGGAGTGGGCCTGGGCTACCCTTAGTGAGGACCTGGGTGAGCTTGTGGTGTGTGTGTGTGTGTGTGTGTGTGTGTGTGTGTGTGTGTGTGTGTGTGTGTGTGTGCACGCGCGCGCGCGTCATAAAGGTAAGCCGTGTGTGTGGAGAGAGAGAGAGAGAGAGAGAGAGAGAGAGAGAGAGAGAGAGAGAGAGAGAGAGAGAGAGAGAGAGAGAGAGAGAGAGAGAGAGAGACCACATACATTAATCTCAGGGTCAGCAGATTACGGTGTTGAGGTATGGGGTGAAGGCGGAAAGGGACACTTGTAATTAGTCTAATTACTTGCATGTAGGACGTGTGTGATGAGACCTTGTGGCCACCTCCCCACATGGTCACGTGATACATTATGTGTGGACGGAGGTCAGGGCAATGATGTATGATGCCTCTTACCGGGGGTGTTGGGGGTTTAGTGTGAGATGGGGCAGTGGGGGTGAGGTGTATGGTGTGTGAGTTGAGGTGGGGCAGTGGAGGTGTGTGGTGTGTCAGGTAAGGTGAGACAGTGGAAGTGTGTGGTGTGTGTGAGATGAGGTGAGGCAGTGGAGGTGTGAAATGAGGTGAGATAGGGGCAATAGTGTGTGTGTGTGTGTGTGTGTGTGTGTGTGTGTGTGTGTGTGTGTGCGGAGGGGGTTAGGGGGTTGACCTCGTCACGTGTTCCATCCTGATATTTCTGGAGCAAGTTACCACCCCCATCCCTCCCGACCGCTGTCACAGCTCCCTGGATCACGTCCTTCGCGCCCTACCTGCACTACAGTGTCGGCCACAGTTGGTCATCTGACCACACACACTTGTTAACTTCTCTTTACTTACCGCACCACCTCCTCCTCCTCCTCCTCCTCCGGCTCCCACCTTCCCCGTAACGCCAAGTATGGTAGTATTAATAGCGGGGGCTCGAATAACTAATGATTTTTTGTTGTTCTTCTAGAGATGACTGCCCCCTCGAGCGATGCTTCTGTCTGCTGACCGTATGGCAGAGGTTAGTACAGCTGGCTAATAGGCATATATATCCCCTCGTTTACGTGAGAGTTTACATGAGAAAGACAGACAACAGGAGGCCTGATTGGCCCACGACCGGGTTGTCTGAATAAAGAAAAAATAAGATATAACTTGACCAAAGAATCAGTATTTTTTTTTTTTTTTTTTTTTTAAGCAATCACCGACTCCCTGATGCTGCACATTAGCCTTTTAGTGTCCCCGTTTCCGCTGTCGTTTATACGTTTATATCTGGCGTTTTTTTTCTGAGAGTGTACCTAAGAGTACACCTTGAGGTTTTCGTTTTATCCAGCTTGTGATTCAACCTCTCTTGTTCTGAGGTCACTCGGGTAAAGGACGCGTTCGTATGACCTACAGAATCTCTCTCTCTCTCTCTCTCTCTCTCTCTCTCTCTCTCTCTCTCTCTCTCTCTCTCTCTCTCTCTCTCTCTCTCTCTCTCTCTCTCTCTGTTCCCACTGACATCACCACCTGAAACCAGTGGCAGGCGAAGGTGTTCCTGTCTCGGTGTCAGGTGGGAGAACCCATCCTCTTCCATCGAGAAGTCCGACCTGGTCTTTCTTTGGTCAGGAGTGTCTCTCTTAACAGCTACCTACCCCTTCTTCCTCTCCTTCGCTTCCTGCTAGACGACCGTAATAGTTTCCTCCATTATAGACAAAGCCACTCCAGGCATTTGGATGTCTTTTTTTTTTTTTTGTTTGTTATTCCTCTGACTGCACCTTGGGGTGACTTGACATTCTCGCCTCCCTCCCGACACACTTCGTATTAATCTGATGATCTTATAATAATCTTTTATATTAATCTTATGGTCTTATGATAATCTTTTATATTAATCTTATGGTTTTATAATAATCTTCTTTATTAATCTTATGACCTTATAGTAATCTTTTATATTAATCTTATGCTCTTATGATGATCTTTATATTAATCTTATGGTCTTATGATAATCTTTATTAATCTTATGACCTTATAGTAATCTTTTATATAAATCTTATGTTCTTATAATAATCTTTTATATTAATCTTATGCTCTTATAATAATCTTTTATCTTGGCTCCCAGAAAGTAGTTCTTTGGATCACAAGGAAGGTGTACGGGCCAGATGGCTTCCCTTCCCACGTTTTCTTGTGACTGTTTCCGACCTTGCCCCTGTTCTTGCCCGGTTTTCCTTCTTCATTAACGCCAAGACTTTTCCCTCTTGAACCTTCCATATATATGTATGTATATATATATATATATATATATATATATATATATATATATATATATATATATATATATATATATATATATATATATATATATATATATATATATTCCTATGAGTCCACGGGGAAAATGAAACACGAAAAGTTCCCAAGTGCACTTTCGTGTAATAATCACATCATCAGGGGAGACACAAGAGAGAAATATAACAGTCGTTGATATACATCGAAGAGACGAAGCTAGGACGCTATTTGGTTTCATTTTCCCCGTGGACTCATAGGAATATCTTGATCACGCGCAAAATTGTGATCCTTTCCAATATATATATATATATATATATATATATATATATATATATATATATATATATATATATATATATATATATGTAGTGTGTGTGTGTGTGTGTGTGTGTGTGTGTGTGTGTGTGTGTGTGAGTTATTTTTCATTCTAGAATTCCTCACTGTATGACGACAGTAACACCATAACTTAATAAACATACTTGGCATTATGACCGTCACATGCGCTCTGTCGTGGACGCCTCACATCACACAGTTAACCAGACCTGACTTGTGTTAAGGAGGCTGTGAACAGTTGTTCCCAGTCCCTTCGTCCTTGTATGGCGTCCTGCTCCAGCACGTGAGGTGCTCAGCCTCTCATAATGGTGAGAGTGTAAAGCAGTCCAGCTTATTAACTCTCCCACTCCGACTTGATCATACTCCCCCACTTGCCCACCTCGCATTGCTTATTGGCCTCTCTTTATATATATATATATATATATATATATATATATATATATATATATATATATATATATATATATATATATATATATATATATATTATCCCTGGGGATAGGGGATTAAGAATACTTCCCACGTATTCCATGCGTGTCGTAGAAGGCGACTAAAAGGGAAGGGAGCGGGTGGCTGGAAATCCTCCCCTCTTGTTTTTTTTTTTTTTTTGATTTTCCAAAAGAAGGAACAGAGAAGGGTGCCAGGTGAGGATATTCCCTCAAAGGCCCAGTCCTCTGTTTTTAACGCTACCTCGCTATCGCGGGAAATGGCGAATAGTATGAAATATATATATATATATATATATATATATATATATATATATATATATATATATACGGTTTGTGGTGCGTGCTTGCGAGAGCTGGCTGCTTGCGTGCTCCCGCCATTAAGTAACCGAGGTAACGCCGGGCAAGCGGCTGCCTTAGCTAATTCCTGCGCGGCCGTTGGCAACTCGAGCGTGGGCCGTATTGACGTCCGTTGTTTCTTTCCTTATTCAGCTAAGCTTTGGAATTCCACATCTTGTCGTGGTTTTCCTGACTGTGATGACTTTGTTTTTTTTTTTTTTTGTATCTGAAAGGAGAAGATTTCTACTCGGAAACTCCTCCTTGATATATTTTCCCCATTTTCTATGACCGCAAAGATATTGCGAAGGTGTTATGGTCACGGCAGTGTCGTCTTCATCGTCCGTTGTCGTCTTCATTGTCATCGTCCGTTGTCGTCGCCGTACGTTGTCATCATCGTCCGTTGTCGTCTTCATCGACATCGTCCGTTGTCGTCGCCGTACGTTGTCATCATCGCCCGTTGTCGTCCTCATCGTCCGTTGTTGTCGACATCGTCCGTTGTCGTCATCGTCGTCGTCTTCGTCGGGGTTCGTCTGCTCTGACTTTGGTTACCATTGACCGAACGTTCAGTATTTCAGGATAGTGATGGCCCACCGAGCAGTCTGTGCTCATAGTGAACGTTTCTCTCAGCAATGCGTTATATAATGAACGTTTCCCTCACCAGATGCGTTATGTATTGAACGTTTCTCACCAGTTACGTTATGTAATGAACGTTTCTTTCACCAGATGCGTTGTATGATGAACGTTTCTCTCAGCAGATGCGTTGTATAGTGGACGTTTCTCTCGGCAGATGTGTTATATAACGAACGTTTCTCTCAGCAGATGTGTTGTATAACGAACGTTTCTCTCAGCAGATGTGTTATATAACGAACGTTTCTCAGCAGATGCATTATATAACGAACGTTTCTCTCAGCAGGTGCGTTATATAATGAACGTTTCTCTCACTGGATGCGTTATATAACGAACTTTTCTCTCAGCAGATGCGTTATATAATGAACGTTTCTCTCACCGGATGCGTTATATAACGAACGTTTCTCAGCAGATGCGTTATATAACGAACGTTTCTCTCAGCAGATGCATTATATAATGAACGTTTCTCTCAGCAGATGTGTTATATAACGAACGTTTCTCTTAGCAGATGCGTTATTCGTGTATGTCTGTACTGACGTTCATGTGACTCGTAGGTTCAGTCCCAGTTGTTCTGGCCTCATCTGTTTCTGACGGAAGGAAAGAGATCAGGAAGGATCAATCCTCGTAGTTGATTAAGAGTAATGTAACCATGTAATTCCTACGTGATTATAGAAGTGATGGGTGATGATTATAAAGACAGGACTATTATTACTGATGGGAGGTGAGAGGCTCATAGATAAAGACTCCAGTTTTGTGAGGCGTGTAAAACTGTGTGTGGTGGTGGGGCCACAACAGGTCAGTGAGATCCCTGTGTCCACACACACATACACACACACACACACACACACACACAACACACACACACACACACACACACACACACACACACACACACACACACACACACACACACACATGGTGTAAAGCCTGGGTGAGTTGTTGCTGGCGTTGCCTGGCTGCGGCGTTACCATGCCCCCTTTGCTCCGGCTGCTCCTCTCTGTTCGAGTCCTCCCGTTTGCTTCGTTTAAGCCCTGGCCTCGCTGGGGGAAGGGGTGAGGTTGAGGGATGGAGGGGGATGATAGGGGATAGAATTTAGTGAGTGACTGAAGCTATGGAGGGACAGATTAATGTTGGGAGTACAGGTGAGGCTGGTTTCAAGAGCGGCCTGGCCGGCCCGGGTGAGAGGGGTCTCTCTCCTCCTCCTCCTCCACCCGCGCACGCCTCGCCTCGCCTCGCCTCGCACCGCACTGACATACGAGCGGCACACTCCACCACATCTTGACACGTTTTGCCCACGTCACTATTTCCCCTTTTCTTCTGCTTCACTTTATTATATTTCCCCCCATACTCTTTTGCCTCTCGAGTCCTTCTCTTGTTGATACTGTTTTACTCCTTATTCATATCATGCTTCCTTTATTATTGTTTTTTTTTTTTTTTTTATCCAGCTCTCCGTCCTTCATCCCATTCTCTCCTCATTCTCGTTTTCTGCTTCGTCTCTGTTATTCATGTGGTCATCATCGACGGCTTTACTCATCATGATCTGGTGTCAGTGTGATCGTTTTGAGCACCGTCATCAGATGATGAGGGGCAGTAATGAGGTGAGGAGCTCATGATTAACCTGATGATTTTTCCTCCCAGCTTCCGGACGAGTTTATGTTCTTCCCATCTCCCTAACGAGTGTCTTGTGTAGAAGTTTTAGCGTTGTTGACTTTGACGTATTCCCGAGCCGCCCTGGTCGAATGAATAGGTTCGAATCCAGGTCGCGGCATCGGTCCGCAGTTATCTCTGCTTTTCATCCTCCTCTACGTGCAAGTCGATGAATTAGGTGCCTAGTTTAAGGAACGAGGAGAAGTGCGAGACCAAATTGGAGGTGGAAGGATGGAGTGAAAAAGATTTTGTGGCTCTTGTGGCAAAGATAAAAGTAGAAAAAAAATTATTGTTAGAGTGATGTATGTACTCAAAGACAGGCCTCCCTAATACATTGCCACGCTCCAGCATTGGCTCTTCATAGTAGCAGATATATTGATGGACATAGACATGAACGAAGGAAAAAAAGGAAGCCGTATGAATTATACTTAGCTCCCTCAAGATTACTAAAGAACATGGCACGAGGAAAGAATCCTCAAGACCACTAAAGAACATGGTATGCGTAAAGAACATGGTATACCTGGGGTTGAGAACGGAACACCTGCATGATTGGACGGAGGCTTAAACCTGGTGATGCAGATGATGATATTTCTCCAAAATTGATGAGGCGTCTACGCCATGATACAGTTGTTATGGAAATTGATCCAATTAACAGCCAACCATAAACCAGTGTTTGGACTGCACCAGTTGCACGGATTCAGGAAGCAGCAACAGCTTTTTCTGCCACACTGACAGATAGATCCCTTGACATCATCACATCTGCTTACCCACGTAAGGAATAAAGCATACTTACTCGTCACTTCAACAAGTTGCCGAAACCATTGCCGGTGATAACATACAGAACCTCCAGACTGAAAGCAACATAAGGCTCCATACGTACACAGATGGCTCTCTCACCCCTGCCCCTGGGAGGGCTGGAAGTCGTGGCATTATAACTCAGCGCAGTGGTCCTGGAGGAAAGAAGTGTGTTTGAATAACAAACTGGGCGTCAACCTTATAAAATGAATTCTTTACCATACTCGTCGCTCTTGAGTTTGTAGAAACCACAATCCCCGAGAGTTTCATTAATTCTTATTCCTTATCCTCGCCGCCTGTCATAATGCCCTGAGACCAGAATGTAGCATACTGGTCTCTGAAGCCAGATACAGATATACCAACAGCATTGGTAGACTCAGGTTAAACTCTTGTGGATTTTCCTCTCACATAGGTCTCTCTCCAAGACCATGCAGGATTGATGCCTTAACCAAGCTTGCACGAAAGAGGATGTTGAAAACGGTCCTTGGCTGTTATTCGAAAGTTTGAATGTCGTAGTCAAGAAAGAGCCAACTGATCTGTTTCAGACAGATAGAAGGATACAGATAAGCGTCATCAGATTTATTTCCCATCATAATGACACGTACTACGTAAGATAAGTGTATGGATCAGGAGACCCCAAGATGATGTCACTGCCAGGTTGGTGTATGTCTGTTGGTTCTGTTAGCAATGTGGTTTCTCTATGGATCTTAATCATATGACCTGTAGAATGTATGGCCAGAGAAATGGACGCATATTGAAAGTTTAGCCCTTTACAGACAGGTGTATATAAACCCTGCAAGACTTTACAGACAGGTGTATATAAACCCTGCAAGAAGTGGCGTAAATCTTATTTGTTAATGGGAAGATGCCCGACATTTTTAGGGATTACATCCACTGTCCTCAATTCAAACAATTCTGATGTATGTAAACTGTAAGCTGATACGATGACCCAACTCTGTAACAAATAATACTGTCGATCATCTGGCCACTGGGGTCTGACGAAGACCTCATGTGATCTATTGCTATTCTCTTGCGTGGCCGCTGGAAGGACGAACGTGGATGGTCTGCGCATCAAATCCGCCGCCGTGTGCAGCAGAGCTGAGGGTAACGGAGCATCGTGAGCAGCGTTATGAGGGAGTTCGTGTTTTGAGGAGCATTATCTGGTGATGGTGAGGTTCATGAGGAGCAGTATGAGGGCGTTGAGCGGGAGGAGGAGGAGCGGGTGCAGGGGGCATGAGGGTGGGCGCGGGGCCCGCCCTGCATATGAATGATGTGAGTGTTGACTGTGGCTGTGTTTTTGTCATTGTCCCGCCGCAGCCGACGCAGCCCCGTCTCGCCGCACGCGGCCGGGCCCATCCCTCCCTGCTGGTCGCTTCATCTCGTATTTTCAGGTCCCTTGTCGTTTCTGGTGTCGTCTCAATGGTCGTTGTGACGGTAGGAGGAAGGGAGGGAGTCGCGGTGGTGGTGGAGAGGGGGCGACGTGTCACCCGGGGCTGGAGGACCTGTGGCCCGGGCGGGTATCATGACCTGGGCTTGGCTCACACCTCCTCCGCCTCCACCATCCGCCGCTCCTGGCTTCTGGTGGTGGTGGGGGGGCAACCCCAACACCCTCCCTCCCCTCTGTCTCCCTGACCGACCGTGGGGTGGGGGGAGGAGGGACGACACTGGCGGCTACCACACCTTACACCACCACCACCACCTCCTCCCGCCTCCTCCCCGCCCACCATAATGAACGCTCGCAATTGACACTTGACCCCTGAAGCACGACAAAACGACCACTTAGCACGACGAGACGACCCTCTGATGTGATGGCCTGGCCTCTTGACTTGACCCTGAAGGATGGAGTCACAGGCTCAGCGATTGTATCCATGAGCGCCGTGCCTTCGTGCTTAAAGGGTCGTGCATTCGTGCTCAAAGGGTCGTGCATTCGTGCTCAAGGGTCGTGCCTTTGTGCTCGAGTCGTGCCATCGTGCTCAAGGGGTCGTGCCTTCATGCTCAAGAGTCATGCCTTCGTGCTCAAGGGTCATGCCTTCGTGCTCAAGGGTCCTGCGTCCGTGCTCAAGGGCCGTGCTTTCATACTCGAGGGCCGTGCATTCGTGCTCTAGGAACGCACCATCGTACTCGGTGATCGTAGTGAGTAGTCGTACCGTCGTAATCAAGGTGGTAACGTATCTTTTCTTTTCTTTCAAACTATTCGCCATTTCCCGCGTTAGCGAGGTAGCGTTAAGAACAGAGAACTAGGCCTTTGAGGGAGTATCCTCACCTGGCCCCCTTCTCTGTTCCTTCTTTTAGAAAATTAAAAAAAAAAAAATGATGAGAGGGGAGGATTTCCAGCCCCCCGCTCCCTCCCCTTTTAGTCGCCCTCCACAACACGCAGGGAACACGTGGGAAGCATTCTTTCTCCCCTATCCCCAGGGAATATATATATATATATATATATATATATATATATATATATATATATATATATATATATATATATATATATATATTATATATATCTTTTTTCTTTCAAACTGTTCACCATTTCCCGCGTTAGCAAGGTAGCATTAAGAACAGAGGACTGGGCCTCTGAGGGAATATCTTCACCTGGCCCCCTTCTCTGTTCCTTCTTTTAGAAAATAAAAAAAAACGTATATATATATATATATATATATATATATATATATATATATATATATATATATATATATATATATAGTCCCTGCCTGTTGAGCTGGAGATATGGTTGGAACGTTCCATTGTTCAGTTAGTTACCAGCTTAAGGTCGTTGCGTCTTGTGTGGAGGATCTGATGAGACGTGTCCCGCCCGGGTTTCAGGTGAGGACCGCCGCGGTCAGCCAGGCCCGCTCGCAGGCCATCGTATATGGCAGGTTCTCTCTCTCTCTCTCTCTCTCTCTCTCTCTCTCTCTCTCTCTCTCTCTCTCTCTCTCTCTCTCTCTCTCTCTCTCCCCCCCCCCCCCCCGCCACACACACACACACACACACACAAACACCTCCACCCCCGGAAGTTGGCTCCCTGTACGGCACGAGTGCATGAGGGTCAGCGAACGCCGTGGGTTCGGATGCACCGTGGGTTCCTTCACGTCTTGGAATCGGATGCACCGTGGGTTCGAGTACTCATGGGCTAACGCACGTCATGGGTTCGAGTACCTATGGGTTCAAGCGTGTCATGGGTTCTGATGCATCATGGGTTCGAATAACCATGGGCTCGTGCGTCATGGGTCCCGATGCACCATGGGTCTGAATACCCATGAACTCACGCACGTCATGGGTTCGAATAACCATGGGCTCAGGCACGTCATGGGTTCGCACTCGCCATGCAATCTTGACAAAGACGTGTCTTGGAGGGGGGAAGGGGGCGGCGTGCTAACAAAGCCCTCCAAAAGAAAAAAAAAAGAAGAAAAAAAGAAAAAACGTGAATCGGTGGAAAGATGGCTGTGTCATAATTGCCGGCGGAGGCTGGCTGTGTGATCATGTTCAGCTCGGCCCCGTCTTGATGTTTGTGTCCGTCGGTACTTGTCATTGCTACGTGTGGTCGTCAACAGGAGGAAGCAGGAGCAGCAGAGAGGCGCCTGGTAAATGGGGTTCTCGTGTGGTCAGACAGATCACAATGATGAGTACACATGTCATCCCTGATCTAAACTCCCTCGACACAGCTGTAAAATATTTCTTAATTTAAAACATCGACTCACAGACGCCGTGAAAGAAGAAACAGCTGAAGAAAAAAAACCCATTTTGATGAAATTGATGGAATAGTAAGAAGTGATCATACTTGCTGTCTTGGGAGAGAATATATCCTTTCTAAATTCCCGATGATCGGGGTCACAGTAACTGACAGACTTTGTTACAAGCGTTTGACAGGTGTGACTCTGGTGTCACAACAGTGTGTAACGTGGGGATAGATGCTGAGGTGAGAAGATGTACCCATAACTTTTTTTTTTTTTACCAAACATTACGACACACTGTTGCTGACCAGGCGATTTCTCATGTCTCCACAGTGAGGAGGTCTGTGCCCAGGGCCATTGTACCCATACCGATGCAGGTGCTCTGATACAGAATGCAGCTTTGTATTACCATTTTCACTTGATAAAAGAATTAAGTTCATCACTGGAGGACAGACAGACAGGTCGTCTGATGGGATGTTGAAAATAACGTAGTGTTTCGTGGATATAAGATTCTCCTGCGTCATGAGGAAAACTATGAAGTTAGTAAGAAGTTATACCGAAAGAAGGACGCAGATGAAAACATGATTCTGTCGTGGAAGTAGTGATTCCAGTTTTATGAAGATGGCAAGCTGGATATACTGAACCTTCAAGACGAGGGTAGGCTGGATATACCGAACCTTCAAGACGAGGGTAGGCTGGGTATACTGAACCTTCAAGACGAGGGTAGGCTGGATATACCGAACCTTCAAGACGAGGGTAGGCTGGGTATACTGAACCTTCAAGACGAGGGTAGGCTGGGTATACTGAACCTTCAAGACGAGGGTAGGCTGGGTATACTGAACCTTCAAGACGAGGGTAGGCTGGGTATACTGAACCTTCAAGACGAGGGTAGGCTGGGTATACTGAACCTTCAAGACAAGGGTAGGCTGGGTATACCGAACCTTCAAGACAAGGGTAGGCTGGGTATACCGAACCTTCAAGACGAGGGTAGGCTGGGTATACTGAACCTTCAAGACGAGGGTAGGCTGGGTATACTGAACCTTCAAGACGAGGGTAGGCTGGGTATACCGAACCTTCAAGACGAGAGAAACAACCAGTGAGGATATTTGGAATTGTGCGCGAACTTTTTTTTTTTTTCAAGATGGGCAAAATTGTCTTTGTCGAAGATGTACAAAGATCATTTTCGGCCTGGAATGAGTAACTGTGTCAACAGACAACACTAACACGAACGACTGAACTCACTCTGGAGCGCAGACGGGGAAGTTGTAGCCTCCTGATCCAGCCACGTAGAATCCTGGAAGGCCTGGTCTCCGGCCATCATCTATACTGTGCTTCCAGTCGTCATTACAGGCACGGTAGAGTGCAAGAAGGGAACAAAAACGAAAGGTGTTAGAAGGAAAAAGAGAATGAATATCTTGGGTTCAGAATTATTCATCTCGCAAAGCTTTGCGTATGGAAGCGCCGTGGACGACCTGATGGTGCAGATATAGATCCTCATTGACCAATTATCTCCAGAGAGCACCTCATCATTAGCTGGTTTGTCCTGGGTGCGTACACCTTTATGCTGTGGCATCAGAAGCTTAGACTTGATGAGGAGTTGAGGAGCACCATGGCTCGCCTGATCCCAGGTCATGCCGGGGGCATGGAGACGATCCTCCGTGGTCGACGTATAGATTTTGGTGCATTTCGTTGTTGAGGGAGACGACCCGCCATAATCTGTTTGTGGAGCCACCAAGAACGAGACGCCGCAACAGGCCCCCTGACCCGGAGTCTCTCGAAGGGCCATAGCCAACCCATGATCATACCTGACACAGGAATACAAAGGAATGGAAACTTCAGCAGATGGTAGGGTTATAACGAGGCTGTTTGCGATAGAGGAAAAGATCACAGACACATAGATTAGTGTGGTAAGAATAGAAAGACGTCCAGATGCAAATCTTTCATAGAACTAAGGAGGCGAAAATAACTTCAGTGGTCGATTCGTATCAAAATGTTAACGAAACTTGTTCTTTAACATAACTATTTACTCCTTTTAGCATCATTCCGAATGTTAGAAATCCGGCTGAAGAAAAAGTGCCTCCGCATTCGAGGTAAAATCATTTGCTCACGAGTTCGTGTTCATTATTACGGGTGAGATGAGGTGAATCTCTCCTTCAGTAGCTTTTTAGATCGAGGTTATCTTCGAGGCCATTGGTGGTCTTGATTACCTGTATTAGATCACCTCTTAATCTTCTCTTTTCTAAGTTAAATAGGTTTAAAGCGTTCAGTCGGCTCTCGTAGGATTTTTTTTCTCAGTTCGGCACTGATCTTGGTTGCTATCCTCTATACTCTCTCCATTCTTCTGTAGATGTCTTTTTTTTTTTTTCATTCAAGTGATGTGACCAACACGTAACACCGCATTCAAGATGGAGACACACCAGTGACTTGGAAAGAGTGAGGATAATTTCCCTTGACTAAAATTCGATAGCCTTACTTATGAATCCAAGAATTTTGTTTGTCCCTTTTTTTTGAAACTTCTGTGCGCCCGCTTGCTTGACTTGCGGTCACCAAAAATCATTACACCTAAGGCTTTTTCCTTATTTATCTTGTGTGCCTCAACAGAATTCATACCGTGGTTTGCCTTCTCGTTTCAACTGCCGATACTAAAACTTTGTACTTGCCGATATTAAGATTCATGTGCCACCTGTGAGCTTAGCCCAGCAGTTTGTTCATGACAATGTGAAATTGCAGATGTTTGTTATGTTTTAGATTTAGTTCCCATCTTGCTATCGCCTGAGAATTCCGATATCTTACAATGCAGCCAGTCATCAACATCATCGATATATATATATATATATATATATATATATATATATATATATATATATATATATATATATATATATATATATATATGAAAAAGAGAACCGGTCCCAAGACTGATCCTTGTGGCACCCCACTTGTTACTTCTAACCATTCTGAAACATGACCATTACCCACTCCTCTTTGTTTACGGCCAGTTAACTAATGTCCTAAACCAACAAAGTACTACCCTATTTCTACTATTTGACTTACCATTTGTCAGCAACCTCTGCTCTGGAACTTAATTGAAGTTTTTTTTTTTTTCTTTTTTCGTAAATCTATATAGATGACATCATCTGTGTTCATTACATCATGGAAGACATCATTCAGATTTATCAGAAGTAAGAGATTTCGTCGAAAACCATCTCGAGAATGATTTGATAAGTGCTGGTCTTGTAATTGGTGTAGTCTTATCCCGAACGATGGTTTTCTTAAGTTTACCAACAACTGACGTTAACCTGATTGGACGATAATTTCCTGGCAGTGATTTGATACTCTAATGGAATATAGTTGTTATAGTAGCAAACTTTCGCTCCCCTGGAACTTTTCCCGCAGCAAGTGAACACTTTACTGAACGGAGCAGTCAAGGGCTTAACCATCTCATTTTTCGCCTTCTTCATTGTCCTTGGATGAATTGTATCTGGGTCTGCCGATTTACGTACCCTCATCCTATTTAGTGTTGGCAGTATATTTTGAACTTTATGTCAGTGCGTTGCAAAGTGTCTTCCTCTCTTTGCAGTGGAACTGGATTCGGGACGCAAGTTGTCTTCATTTGTAAATACAAATGCAAAAAAGAAAAAAAAAAGAAAATATAATCTTTGCCTTGGCTTCGTTTTCTTGAATTAGGTAACTATTTTCCATAATCAATGGGCCAGTTGACTGGGTAGTTACTCTCTTGCTTCAAATATAACTATAAAACTTCTGAGTTTTTTTTTTCTTTTTGCTATTTTCAGCAACAAACGGTTCATACCAACGTTGATTTCGACGATTGATTCTCTAAGTATCTTTATGCAAATTTGCATAATTTATTCTATTATTTTTGGTATTTAACTCGTTGAGCTTCAAGTATGCTACTTTGGCAAAAGGTGTTTCTGTATGTCATCGTTCCACCATATTGGCTTAGTCTTGGAAAAGGTCCTTCATTTGTGCATTGGCACATATGTTCCCTCCGCTACTTTGAAAGTATTACTTGAGCTTTTCCAAGCTACGTCCACATCGTTTCCATCAACGACATCATCTCGGAATTGCCTGTCGAAAAATGCCAGAATCATTAAGAATTGTGTCAGAAATTTGGTTATTTTTCGTAGCTTTCATGCAGTGTTGAAGCACTTGCACTACAATGTTCTCCATCTTCACCATCATTACTGTGATCCTGATTTGTGGCTAGAACTAAAGCTGACATGTCCTTATCACTACGGAGCACCACCACTGACCTCAGCACCCAAGCCCTCTGGACAAAGGACATGACCACTGACGCCTGACCTTAAGCTCGAGGCCCCTGTAGTGACCCCCGAACTCCTCAGCACACCTGGGCACTACTTACAGCTCCCCTTTCCCATAGTCTTAATAGGCCGGTGTTACTGACGGCTGAACCCGAAGCCCAGCTGGACACAGTTTCTGACTTTGTACCCATTACTGCTGCTGACTTCATCAGAACCGATGGGGATATTATCAGTGACCTCTGACCCCCCCAGTCCTGATTGGGATATTACGACTGTTTTCTTATCCCTGTCCTGACTGGGTATTGCTGTTGACCTTCGAACCTAAGTTTGATGAAGCACTTGATTAAGGCTGTCGGGTGGTCAACACTGATCCTTGGTCTAGACTCCGACCTGATGCCATCATTGACCCCTGACACCAAGGTTGTCAGGGGTCACTGACTGACCGCTGGCTGCAGGCTCGACGGAGTGTACCATGGTTGACCTCTGACCCTCACTCCTGATGGGGCCGTCGGCAGGGGACTTCTAGCTTGACGAGAGACAGCCACTGGACAACCCAATTATCTCTCCTCCCTGACCCAGAACTTCCCTGGGCACCGCCGCTGACCCTTGACCCTCGAGCTTGAAGGGGGCGCCGCCGCCCCCCGCCTCGAACCTAACAAGACGGAGAACCCGGGCCACCGCTTCCTCTGGTTCCGAGCCTCCCAACCCACTACCATTAAGCGACTAAGCCCTGTCTGACCCCTTGCCTCTTGACCCCAGCGGCCACCCCGCTGGTTAGTATTGAAGTCGCGCACTGTATCTGTATTACTGATGCCAGGGGCGGCGGCGCGCGGCCGGCCGTTGAATACTGGGTGTCAGAGCCTGTGTCCGGCGATGAACGGACGCCCCTCTCGCTCCCCGCCACTCCGTACCGCACTGTCTGCCTGCCCCTCCGCTTGGTCACCCCCGCCCCTGCGGAAGAGGATGTCGCCCCTTGTGAATATTGATGTCCGTCCCTACACGTGCATATGACTCGTTGTACTCCTCCATAATGAAGGTATGAACCCCCCGGCCTCTCGATGCGAGACTTGCACAACGTATCATTTCCGGAGGTGCTTCATAATGCTCCAGAGGGAGTTATTCAGAGTAGCAGTGACAGTGTGTATGGTCGTAGAATTATCTTGAACACCCGAGGGAGGTGTTCCCAGTCATTCTGGATTGGGATTAAAAAAAAAAGATTGACGTTAATGTCTTCAAATGACCCTAGCAATCAGTAGGGCTAAAAAGCCTGAATTAGACCAGCTGACCAACTGGGGGTGTTACGTGGAGGATTGTAAAAATGCAACCACTAAAAGTTATTCAACTTTATGACACATGGAAGAACTTGACGAGACTTTGGTGTGTGTGTGTTATGGAAATTACAACTTGCGTCTTACATGAACTTAACTCCTTATGGTAATGGTATTTCAGCCGGTATGTCGCGCCTCACTACAGCTGCATCCGTTAACTAATATGTGGATGGGATTTTCCAGTAGGACAGTTACAACCTTAGTTGAGTTTAATGCCTCTGATGTACAATGTTTTCCCATTTCTCTTTTTTAGAATTCCATTCAGTGTTTTCCCACTTCTTGTGGTGGGTCTGTAATATCGCCAGTCGTTGTAAGGAACATACTAGTTGTCACCGTAACATCTGATCCGCCTTGGAAGAGCCATCTTGTAAGTGGTTATGTCTCGATCAGAGAATCTGGAAGTACTGTTCTGATGCTGAAATTTCTACTCCTCCGAAGACTTGCCCAGATTATACAAAGGATTGATCTGTCTTTGTATGGAGCACTGCTCTCACGTCTGGGGAGATTGTAGCTCTAAGATATTGACATGGTCGAGTCCAGAGCAGCCCGACTTACCAGCTCTCCCAGTCTGACCTTAAAACATTACTGCCTTGACCCTGGTTGCCAGTGTTGCTTCCTTTCCCTCTTCTGTAATATTACTTTGGTTTCTGCTCTCTAGAACTGGCAGCTCGTGTGCCCCCGCCCTTAGGCTACTCAGTGTGTGGCCGTTGACTGCTCCAGGGTAAGGCTGTTGTGGTGTCTGTTTCTTTCCGTACACCGCTAAGTTTTGGCACTCTTTTACCTTCCCAAGTCTGCCTTGATGAATGCGACCAGCTTCTGAAAAGAGGAGGTTGTTTCGCTTCTTCTGTGACTCTTGAATTATTTTTACCTTTTTTCTTTTCCTTTTCAGTCTTTTATAACCTTTCCTTATATTTCATTGAAGGCTTGGCCTTGAGGAGGACTTTTGTCTGTGATGGGAGCCATTGACATTAGATAAGAAGCGTCGGCTTCAGGTGGGTGGAAGTACCAGGTACCGGTGGGTTTCGAAGGACCAGAACTGGGAAAGGTGACGACAGCAGAGGGAGTGGACGCGTGGAGTGGCGCCACCGGCAGCAGCACAAGACCCCTGGCGTGTCCCGCCCGCTCTTACACCAGTCTGCCAAATGTCAATTATTACACGCTCGGTTTGTCAGTGTGGAGCGGACTCGGGGAACCTGCTCTTATGGCATCTCGCCGCCTCCTTATAACTGCTTCTGCACACACACACACACACACACACACACACACACACACACACACAGTGTACAGCTGCGGGCGGTGCGCATCTCGCCGCGTCATATGTACATGTACACACCCTCTTGCTCTCGGAGACAGTCTTGCTGTGCAGCAGGAGCGCTGGCGGCCGGCCTGGTGTCGCGCCCGTCTCCTGCCTGCAGGACAGCTGAAGGATCTGATCGGTTACTTGGCTGTGCTTTCCTCCTCGAATCCCCGATATGTCATGTTTCATATACCTTGCGTCGGAAATCGGTGGATAACGAGGTACACATCGGATAAACCATCAGATAGGCACAAGTAGAAACTTCTTCCATCGCAGTGAAGTGTGCAGCTTAAAACATGTATATGGAGAAAGTAATAAGATCAGCAGATTACATGATGTTGTAACTGCTAGACTAAGGATAGGCTATAGGTGCTATTGGCGCTTTGGCCTAACTACAGATGTTAACCACGTGAATTGTAAAGTTTGTGGTTGAAAAATTTGGACACAAACTAGAACACTATCTCTTAGATCGTGAAATGATAGTCTTCCAGGGATAGATCTAAACAAACCCTGCAAGAAATGTCACAGCACCTTATTGTTAATAATGATATACCTGAGATTTTAAGTTTGTATCCACTTTTTGCCTCTAGTCGGTAAACCTTACCATATGAAACAATGTAATGTATGTACTGAAATACGAATTGTAATATCGTACGTAATATCAGCCAACTGGGGGTATCAGCTGATATAGACCCTTTGTGACCCCTGTAATCCCTTTGCGCTACCGCTCACACGATGATCATAGGGTGTGCAATAGATTTGCCGGGGTTACCAGTTCAGATCCTAACCTCGGGAACATTAATGATAAAAATGATACTAATTCATAATTCACCGTTTCCTGCGACGAAGAATTTAGAGACGATAACTGGAGGGTCAGTGGATAGTCCGGAGTGACATCGAGGAGCGCAGTGGGCTGATCATCCTGGAGGGGGCTAGGGGCTAGTAGGATGGTGGGGGATGGAACATGGTTAGCAGCATGGTTGATGTCAACGCTGATGCTTGTGACAAAGTCTTCATTGCGCTTCCATCATACAGAGGCATCTGTCAGGACGTAATCTAGGGGGATGAGGGAGCGCATGGGACCCATCTGTGCGCCTGACGGCGATCTTTGTCAAAGGATGGGACGCTTGCCACTGGTAGGGCGTCAAGGGATGGGACGCGTATCTCTGGTGGGACATAAAGGGATGGGACGCGTACCTCTGATGGGATGTAAAGGGATGGGGTGCGTGCCTCGTGTAGGACATAAAGGGATGGGACGCGTACCTCTGGTGGGACATAATGGGTTGGGATGCGTCCCTCTGATGGGATATAAAGGGTTGGGACGCGTATCTCTAGGTGGGACATAAAGGGATGGGACGCGTACCTCTGGTGGGACATAAATGGTTGGGACGTGTATCTCTGGTGGGATATAAAGGGCATCTAGGTGAGACGCGAATAATCATGAAGTTGCGGAAATATAGTGTTGTCTCCCTGAGTATTTTGGCATTTTTAATTCACATGACGATGCGAAGATAATATTCAAAAGTCCTGCATTAGATACTTAAAGTGAGACGGAGGATGAACACCACAGCATCAAAAGTGTTAGACAATGTTACATTTTCGTCCGTACGTCGTTGTGTGCAGTCTTCCTCCACCACAGCAAGTGCAGGAACGGAGGAGGGGGGACACCAATGTCACCTCGGAACAGCTGTTGGAATCTATATCTCAAACAGTTTACTGGCTCATCAGTAAAATGCAACCACAGGCTACTGACTGATTGATTACTGAATCATCTCGTTTTTGCAATTAGATTTTTCTCCCCACAAGTGTAGTAATTAAACACAACAAAAATGTATGTTTTTTTTTTATCGATTTCAATTTCCCATTAATTATCGAAATTATACAAGAATTATTGTTTTTCTACATTGGAGGTTAAGTATCTGTCATGGTGGGATCAGAAGTTGTCTCCACAGTGGTTTAGGGACGTAAGGTTTAAGATGCTGGGAAACGCAGCTCTCCTGGACGCCCACATGTCCAGGGCCTGGATGGTGGAGGTGGCCTCCGGGAGCGCCACTCCCGACGACACCCGCCGATGAAGTCTGCAGAGCTGCTCCGCAGCGAGGAGCTAGCGGCCACGGTTGGTTAGGCAGAGCGGGCTTTGGTGAGGTGTGTGAAGGTGAGAGCCACGGAGGTCTTGCATCTTAAGAAGTTGCGAAAGACAAATGTCCAGAGTTGAGATGTTGGGGGGGTAGTACAGGTGGGTAAAGGTGGTCTTCGTATTAACTGAGGTGTCTGTAGGACTGTCAGTACTGCCCCCGTGAGCCCAGTGAATCGCGGACCTTCCGCAGATTAAACTCGGGATTGGGGTGACGTCGATGGGTTGTGGGTCATTAAGGGATTGTGGACGTGTCAGCGGAACATATTGACCGCTCGAGGGAAGCGGTGTCGCTGGAGCAGAAAGGTGTGGGCCAGTACAGGGGGAGAAACCCTTATACAGTTTCGTAAGTAAGTCAGTGGGTGTAATAGAGCACGTTAACACTGAAGGTTGCGTGTCTCTGTGGCTGCTTCAGATTCTCGAACAGACTTGGGTATGAAGGGGGAGGGGAGGGGAGAGGTGTTGGGGGAAGGGGTGGCTGGATGGTAGGCTGGGAGGCAGCCGGGTGTCAAGGCAAGGCAGTCTCCGGCAGATGGTGGCTAGGGTGAGGGAGGGATGAGGGGTGAGGATAGGTTAGAGAAATGGGGTGGTCTTGGGGGTGAGGTGATGGGGCAGGGAGTGAGACAGGTAAGGGTGGGGGTGTGGGGCGCTAGGTAGTGGAGTTAAAGGTAGTGGGAGTAGGTAGTGGGAGTTAAAGGTGGACTTTAGGGATATTAAGGGGGAAGGTGGGTTTAGAGTGGGGGAGGGGGAAACTGGGGGGTAAGATGGACCTGAGGGAGGATGGGGTAGGGCTGGGGTTGAGGAGGGTAGGGGGAGACGACAGGTGTGTGACCTGCCTGCCTCAGCAACTACTGTTGAAGCAGCAGCCAGCACCAAGCGCATCCCCCCTCCCCCTACACACACACACACACACACACACACACACACACACTTACTCAGTTATAATGATAATGATAGTGATAATGATAGATATTATTATTTTATTATTATTGTTAGTGTTATTATTATTTATCATTATTATTATTATTATTATTATTATTATTATTATTATTATTATTATTATTATTATTATTATTATTAAAGATGTTGATAACGATTATTATTTGATACGAGCTTGCAATGATAGTAGTAATAATAATGATAATAATAATGATAATAATGATAATAATAATAGTAACAATGATATCTGCTTTATGCCTCACTGATTTCCCAGCCTGAGCGAGGTTGCGTCAGGAATAAACAAACAGCGGCCTCAATTGCACTCGTCCACTCTCTAACTGTCATGTATAATGATGCACCTACACCACCAGCTAGAGCCTCCCAACCAAGCCCAGCACATCACCCACCACATGGCTCACCTTGACCGCCTCATTGCCTCCGATTCAGTCCACTGACACCAGACCGCTCCCACTATACCACATTGACCCCGATGTTCGGGCCCCGGTACCCCAAAGCTTATTTCAACTTAATCCTTCCATCCATCTCCTTCAGGGCCTCTCTCTCTCTCTCTCTCTCTCTCTCTCTCTCTCTCTCTCTCTCTCTCTCTCTCTCTCTCTCTCTCTCTGTCCTCCTTCCTCCCCACCGTATCTGATATATAAATGCCCTCAGTCAGTCCCCCCTATCATATATATATATATATGATATATATATATATGATATATATATATATATATGATAGGGGAGAAAGAATACTTCCCACGTATTCCCTGCGTGTCGTAGAAGGCGACTAAAAGGGGAGGGAGCGGGTGGCTGGAAATCCTCCCCTCTCGTTTTTTTTTAATTTTCCAAAAGAAGGAACAGAGAAGGGGGCCAGGTGAGGATTTTCCCTCTAAGGCCCAGTCCTCTGTTCTTAATGCTACCTCGCAAATGCGGGAAATGGCGAATCGTATGAAAAAAAAAAAAAAAAAAAAAATATATATATATATATATATATATATATATATATATATATATATATATATATATATATATATATATATATATGCACCATTTCAGCACGCCCTGGTCCACTCTTTCAATCGTACTGCACTCATCATTACCATCCCACCTCTCTCTTAACAACGGTCACTCACACGATCAACCCGCCTCACACCACATACTGTCCTCAGACGTATCATATTCCCTGCACGTCCACCCTCTTCCGTTCTTTTCCGCTCAGGCCCCAAGACTGACACAACCATGTAAAGCTGTCGGGAGTGCCATACCTTCAGACATACCCAAATGATAATATGATAATTATAATAATGATAATAATAATAATAATAATAATAATAATAATAATAATAATATTATTATTATTATTATTATTATTATTATTATTATTATTATTATTATTATTATTGTTGTTGTTGTTGTAGCATTACGTATAATGATAATAACTATTCGAGATGGATTAAGATAAACGATGATACTAATTACATTTATTTCACCTGTAGTGACCAGTTAGTGACCTCTCACTTCTGGACGTATTACACAACTCATTCGTGACGTAAACTTCGACCATACGAAGAAAAAAAATACATTAAAATGAATCTATCACGACTCGCATGCATCAGTATATGCAAATTTGGTGTATAAAACCAACCGGTAAGACATACAAGTAGAGATGGTGTGTTCAGCAGAAGGCGTCGGCGAAGTAGAGGTTACTGCGGGCGGTACACTAGGAGTTGAGGCGTGGGTGGTGGGTGTGTGGGGCCAGGAAGTTGTCTGTTGTAGCTGACGGCCATGTAGGTGGAGCCCAGTGGACCTCCACATGCCTCACCCACCTCCTGCACCCCCTGACACATTATCCCTACAGCACCTTCACACACCTCTCCCCCCCTGCTACACCTGTACACTCCCTCCCTTCCCATCCCTATCGCTGCACCACACACCTCACCCCTGCTGCACCTCCATACACCTCACTCCTGCTCCACCTCCACACATTTCGCTTTTTTGCACCTCCACTCACCCTTTCTCCTCCTGCACTTCCACACGCACATGAACTACTGCACCACAAAATACCTTCTGCACCTCCATCCACGCTAGCTGGTGCAGTTCTAGATTTCGTCTGTTGGACATCCCAATTTCGTCTGCTGCACCTCCGCACATCTCCCACCCCTGCTGCACCTCCGCACACCTCACCTGCTGCTGCTGCTCCACACACCTCACACCCCTACTGCACCTCCACACACACCTCACACCCTTGCTGCTCCTCTGAACACCTCACCTGCAGCTTCTCCACACACCTCACACTCCTACTGCTTCTCCGCACACCTCACCTGCATCACATCCACACACCTGCATCACCTCCACACACCTGCATCACCTCCACACACCTGCATCACCTCCACACACCTACTAAACTGACGGGTGTGCCTGTCTGGTAGTGATCTCCCAAACACTTCACACACTCCAGCTTCTTGCGTCGTCTAGGCCAAATTTCCCTTACCCAGAGCCAGCCTCCATACCCAGAGCCTAACTCTCCTTTCCAGAGCTTAATCCTATCTTCCCAGGGCGTAAACCCCATCCTAGAGCCACATTCCCCAGAGCCTAACCTCCCTCCCAGAGCCTCCTTCCTCTAGAGCCTAACCCTTTCTTAGAGCCATACTCACCTCTTTTTTGGAACCTTATATGTACGTTCTAGAGCTCCAGTCTTCAGAGCTCCACCCACTTAACTAGAGGACCCCTTCCTCACAAGAGCCTACCCTTCTCCACAACTTCACCTGCTACGTAGAACCCCTTCACTAAACTCACCAGAGCTTCACCTGCCTCGTGGAGCACCCCTCCCCACACCCCTTCCCCTTTCTCAAAGGCCAGTCCCCCTTCCTAGATCCCCTCCTCCTCCTCTTCCTCCTCCTCCTCCTCCTCCTCTCTCCTCTCTCTAGAGCCCCACCAACCATCCATCAGCCTCACATGTCTTCAGGACCTCCCTTCCCTCTTCCTCCCCAGAGCCGGGTTACCCCCCCCCCCCTCTCTCTCTCTCTCTCCCCCAAGAGCCACTCCTCTCCCCTCCTCCACTCCCCCCCTCCCCTTGACCTCCCTCCCCAGAGCCTCACCGACACCCCCTCCCCCCCCCCCCAGTTGAGGCTCCAGTTGAGTGGTAGACTGACCCTTCCTTGACCCCTGTCAGCCTTGGGTCAGTTTCCATTACGTGCTTTCAGTCTGATGGTTAGCACGGTGATGGTGAACACGGTGATGGTGAGGGCGGTGATGGTGAACACAGTGATGGTGAACACGGTGATGGTGAGCACGGTGATGGTGAGCACAGTGATGGTGAACACGGTGATGGTGAGCACAGTGATGGTGAACACGGTGATGGTGAGCACGGTGACGGTGAACACGGTGATGGTGAACACAGTGATGGTGAACACGGTGATGGTGAACACAGTGATGGTGAGCACGGTGATGGTGAACACAGTGATGGTGAGCACGGTGATGGTGAACACGGTGATGGTGAACACGGTGATGGTGAACACAGTGATGGTGAACACAGTGATGATAAACACAGTGATGGTGAACACGGTGATGGTGAACACAGTGATGGTGAACACTGTGATGGTGAACACAGTGATGGTGAACACGGTGATGGTGAACACGGTGATGGTGAACACAGTGATGGTGAACACAGTGATGGTGAACACAGTGATGGTGAACACAGTGATGGTGAACACAGTGATGATAAACACAGTGATGGTGAACACGGTGATGGTGAACACAGTGATGGTGAACACTGTGATGGTGAACACAGTGATGGTGAACACGGTGATGGTGAACACAGTGATGGTGAACACTGTGATGGTGAACACAGTGATGGTGAACACGGTGATGGTGAACACAGTGATGGTGAACACTGTGATGGTGAACACAGTGATGGTGAACACAGTGATGGTGAACACGGTGATGGTGAACACAGTGATGGTGAACACAGTGATGGTAAACACAGTGATGGTGAGCACGGTGATGGTGAACACAGTGATGGTGAACACTGTGATGGTGAACACAGTGATGGTGAACACGGTGATGGTGAACACAGTGATGGTGAGGATGGTGATGGTGAACACGGTGATGGTGAACACTGTGATGGTGAACACGGTGATGGTGAGCACAGTGATGGTGAACACGGTGATGGTGAACACAGTGATGGTGAACACAGTGATGGTAAACACAGTGATGGTGAACACAGTGATGGTGAACACAGTGATGGTGAACACTGTGATGGTGAACACAGTGATGGTGAACACAGTGATGGTGAACACAGTGATGGTGAACACTGTGATGGTGAACACAGTGATGGTGAGCACGGTGATGGTGAACACGGTGATGGTGAGCACGGTGATGGTGAACACAGTGATGGTGAACACTGTGATGGTGAACACAGTGATGGTGAACACAGTGATGGTGAACACGGTGATGGTGAACACAGTGATGGTGAACACGGTGATGGTGAACACAGTGATGGTGAACACAGTGATGGTAAACACAGTGATGGTGAACACAGTGATGGTGAACACAGTGATGGTGAACACTGTGATGGTGAACACAGTGATGGTGAACACAGTGATGGTGAACACAGTGATGGTGAACACGGTGATGGTGAACACAGTGATGGTGAACACAGTGATGGTGAACACAGTGATGGTGAACACGGTGATGGTGAACACAGTGATGGTGAACACAGTGATGGTGAACACGGTGATGGTGAACACAGTGATGGTGAACACAGTGATGGTGAACACGGTGATGGTGAACACAGTGATGGTGAACACAGTGATGGTAAACACAGTGATGGTGAACACAGTGATGGTGAACACAGTGATGGTGAACACTGTGATGGTGAACACAGTGATGGTGAACACGGTGATGGTGAACACTGTGATGGTGAACACAGTGATGGTGAACACGGTGATGGTGAACACTGTGATGGTGAGCACGGTGATGGTGAGGATGGTGATGGTGAACACTGTGATGGTGAGGGAGGTAATAGATTAGTGATGGGGATGGTGGTGAGCAACATTATGGTGGTGAGAAATGAAATAAGTGTTTGGTTTGATGACTGTGGCCAATGTCATTATGGTTGGGGTTATTATAATGGTGGTGGTTGTTATATTGGTTGGGGTTATTGTAATGGTGGTGGTGGCTATAACGGTGGGGGTTATTATAATGGTGGTGGTGGCTATAATGGTGGGGGTTATTGTAATGGTTGGGGTTATTATAATGGTGGTGGTTGTTATATTGGTTGGGGTTATTGTAATGGTTGGGGTTATTATAATGGTGGTGGTGGCTATATTGGTTGGGGTTATTATAATGGTGGTGGTGGCTATAATGGTGGGGGTAATTATAATGGTGGGGGTTATTATACTAGTTGGGGTTATTATAATGGTGGGGGTTATTATACTAGTTGGGGTTATTATAATGGTGGTGGTTGTTATAACGGTGGGGGTTAACAGAATAGTGGTGACTAATATGATGGTGGGGTTGGAGGTAATGGTCGTGGTTAGACGTGAGTTAGGTGGAGTTTGGTGTCATTGTCGTGGGTAATATTATGGTGGTGCGTGATATAATGGTGGTTAACATGGTGATGGTGGTGAGTATAATGGTGGAAGTCGATGGAGTGGTGGAGGCTAATATAATGGTTGAGCAACGTTGATATGCTGGTGATGGTTGATATGATGGTGGAGTTTGGTATACTAGTGATGGATGATATGATGGTGGAGTTTGGTATACTGGTGATGGTTGATATGATGGTGGAGTTTGGTATACTAGTGATGGTTGATATGATGGTGGAGTTTGATATACTGGTGATGGTTGATATGATGGTGGAGTTTGGTATACTAGTGATGGTTGATATGATGGTGGAGTTTGATATACTGGTGATGGTTGATATGATGGTGGAGTTTGATATACTGGTGATGGTTGATATAATGGTGGAGTTTGGTATACTGGTGATGGTTGATATAATGGTGGAGCTTGATATACTGGTGATGGTTGATATGATGGTGGAGTTTGGTATACTGGTGATGGTTGATATAATGGTGGAGTTTGGTATACTGGTGATGGTTGATATAATGGTGGAGCTTGATATACTGGTGATGGTTGATATGATGGTGGAGTTTGATATACTGGTGATGGTTGATATGATGGTGGAGCTTGATATAATGAGGAAGATTGATATGATTCTAGAGGTTAATGGAAGTGTGGAGGTTAATATAATGGTATTGGGTATCATGATAGTGTAGGTTAGTGGAATGGTGGTGGGTAATATGATGGTAGTTGATATGATGGTGGTAGGTAACATAATGTTGGTCAGTATAATGATGCAGGTTAATATAATGGCAGAGGGTAATGTGGTGGTGGATGTTGTAATGGTTGTGAGTGTTATAATGATGGTTATTGGTGGTAATTAACATAATGGTGGTTATCATATTGTTGGTAATTAACAAACTGGTGGTGGGTGTTTTAATGATGATGGTTGATATAATGGTAGTTAATGTGATGATAGTGGGTAAGATAATGGTAGGTGGTTGTTAATGGGGTTGTAATGAAAATGATAGGATGATAATGGTAGTTAGGATGGCTAGTAATGGGTGAATATGAACGACTGATGGTGGTGAATATGACGACTGGTAGTTGTGGATATGAGCGAGTAATGGTTATGAATATGAGGATGTTAGTGAAAGTGTTGGTGTAGGTGATGGTTAATTATAATGAGTGATTATGATGCTAATGGTGACGATGAAGATGGTGAAGCATGGAGTCACTGAACTGGTGACCATGTGAGAATGATGGTGAGGAGTGGTGTGGTGGTGATGGTGATGATGGTGAGGAGTGGTGTGGTGGTGATGGTGATGATGGTGAGAGAGTATGGTGATGGTGATCATGGTCGTGGATAAGGTGATGGTGTTGAGCTGATGATCAGGTAAAGGTGGTCAGTGATGGTGATGGTTTGGTGATTAGGAAGGTGATTGTACTGGTGGTGGTGGTGGTAGTGGTAATATTAGTGGCGGTGGTGGTGGTTGGTAGTTGTGGTTGTTGGTAGTTGTGGTTGTTGGTAGTTGTGGTTGTTGGTAGTAGTGGTTGTTGGTAGTAGTGGTTGTTGGTAGTTGTGGTTGTTGGTAGTTGTGGTTGTTGGTAGTTGTGGTTGTTGGTAGTAGTGGTTGTTGGTAGTAGTGGTTGTTGGTAGTAGTGGTTGTTGGTTGTAGTGGTTGTTGGTAGTTGTGGTTATTGGCAGTAGTGGTTGTTGGTAGTTGTGGTTGTTGGTAGTTGTGGTTGTTGGCAGTAGTGGTTGTTGGTAGTAGTGGTTGTTGGTAGTTGTGGTTGTTGGTAGTTGTGGTTGTTGGTAGTAGTGGTTGTTGGTAGTTGTGGTTATTGGCAGTAGTGGTTGTTGGTAGTTGTGGTTGTTGGTAGTTGTGGTTGTTGGCAGTAGTGGTTGTTGGTAGTAGTGGTTGTTGGTAGTTGTGGTTGTTGGTAGTTGTGGTTGTTGGTAGTAGTGGTTGTTGATAGTAGTGGTTGCTGGTAGTTGTGGTTGTTGGTAGTAGTGGTTGTTGGTAGTAGTGGTTGTTGGTAGTAGTGGTTGTTGGTAGTTGTGGTTGTTGCACCGTGGCGAGCAGTGTCCAGGCTGGTGAGGATGGATCGGGCCGGCTTGTTTACTCTGTAGCTGACACTTGTGGGGGCGAGAGGCGCGGCCTAGCCTCGTTAGCAGGGACGGCCCGGGCCAGCAGGGAGGGGGCAGGGGGGGGGGGTGCAGCAGGCTCCAGAGATAACCGGGCCAGTGAACCTCGGCCGCTCTGGGCGAAACCTGTTTCATTCATAGGTGACGCTCCCGCCAGCCAGTCATTCAGCCAGTCTGTCAGCCAGCCAGCCATTCAGCCAGCGACACAGTCATTCAGGCAGCTCAGGGGGCTGAGTTAAGCCAGTCTTTCACCCGCCTGCGTAGTCGGTTCACCCGCAGGCTACCCAGTTAGTCACCCAGACAGCTTGTTATGTGGCCAGTCAGTCTGCCAGTCTGACACCCAGCCAGCCAGTCATTCACCCAGCTAGCCAGCCAGTCTGGCACCCAGTTAACCAACCAGTATGGCACCCAGTTAACCAACCAGTCTGACACCCAGCTAGCCAACCAGTCTGGCACCCAGCTAGCCAACCAGTCTGACACCCAGCTATCAAGCCAGTCTGGCACCCAGCTAGCCAGCCAGCCATTCACCCAGCTAGCCAACCAGTCTGACACCCAGCCACCCAGTGAGCCAGCCCACCATGCTATCAACCAGATAGCTAGGCAGCCACCCAGGTAACTACCTCTCCAGCTAACCTGCCAGCAATCCATCTTGCTAGGCAACGAATTGTCGAGCTAACTTGTTGTCTTCGTCAGTCAGCTAACCCGCCGCTCACCCAGCTAGAAAGTCGTCTAGCTTGTCAGTAAGCTGGCTTGCTGGCCACCTGACCACTGAACCAACTAGCGCCATCCAGACACGCTTTTATTTGTAGCTAATCATCGTCCGCCTAACCAGACTCATAGGTAGTTAACCCATCTAACGAGGTGGTTAGGTAATTAGCCAGCCACATGAATGGGTAGTTTGGCTTACAAGCACCGCACCTCCCCCCCCCCCCCCCACCCCCCACGCCGCCCACCTCCCCTGGTGACCGGCCGTTACCCTACATATCAGGTGTTTGCCTTCCCTAGCGTCCAGGTCAGGTCCCAGCCACCAGTGACACATGGTAGTGTTCAGGTCAGGTCCCAGCCACCAGTGACACATGGTAGTGTCCAGGTCAGGTCCCAGCCACCAGTGACACATGGTAGTGTCCAGGTCAGGTCCCAGCCACCAGTGACACATGGTAGTGTCCAGGTCAGGTCCCAGCTACCAGTGACACATGGTAGTGTCCAGGTCAGGTCCCAGCCACCAGTGACACATGGTAGTGTTCAGGTCAGGTCCCAGCCACCAGTGACACATGGTAGTGTTCAGGTCAGGTCCCAGCCACCAGTGACACATGGTAGTGTCCAGGTCAGGTCCCAGCCACCAGTGACACATGGTAATGTCCAGGTCAGGTCCCAGCCACCAGTGACACATGGTAGTGTTCAGGTCAGGTCCCAGGCATCAGTGACACATGGTAGTGTCCAGGTCAGGTCCCAGCCACCAGTGACACATGGTAGTGTTCAGGCCAGGTCCTAGCCACCAGTGACACATAGTAGTGTCCAGGTCAGGTCCCAGCCACCAGCGACACATGGTAGTTTCCAGGTCAGGTCCCAGCCACCAGTGACACATGGTAGTGTTCAGGTCAGGTCCCAGCCACCAGTGACACATGGTAGTGTTCAGGTCAGGTCACAGTCACCAGTGACAAATGGTGTGTTCAGGTCAGGACCCAGCCACCAGTGACACATGGTAGTGTTCAGGTCAGGTCACAGCCACCAGTGACACATGGTAATGTTCAGGTCAGGACCCAGCCACCAGTGACACATGGTAGTGTTCAGGTCAGGTCACAGCCACCAGTGACACATGGTAGTGTCCAGGTCAGGTCCCAGCCACCAGTGACACATGGTAGTGTCCAGGTCAGGGCACAGCCACCAGTGACACATGGTAGTGTCCAGGTCAAGTCCCAGCCACCAGTTACACATGGTAGTGTCCAGGTCAGGTGAAAGGTGGAGTGTGGTGTGGGCAGCGGGAGCCAAGCGTGTCTGTGGACTTTACCTGCTTCTCTACGGCGCGCTGGCTGCTTTCGCCACCCCAGGCTTGATATATATATATATATATATATATATATATATATATATATATATATATATATATATATATATATATATATGCGCCATTTTCGGAGTCAGCGAGTTAGCGCCAGGAACAGACGAAGAAATGGCCTCGTTCGCTCACATCCACCCTAACTGTCATGTATAATATACTGAAACCAGAGCCTCCTATTCACAACTCGGCCCGACAGACCATTCCACAGCTTTCCTCTACCGCTTCATATGGTCTGGCTCAGCCCACTGACGGTACGTCGTCCCCTGTTTACCACCTCCCTCCAATTCATTATATCCTTTGCATGCCTCGAATGTTTCAGCCCCGAACCTTCAAAGCATCTTTCACTCCATATTTCCACCTCTTCCTTGGTGTTCCCATTCTCTCTCTCTCTCTCTCTCTCTCTCTCTCTCTCTCTCTCTCTCTCTCTCTCTCTCTCTCTCTCTCTCTCTCTCTCTCTCTCGCCATCAATAAACAGCAAACTTGCTCCCAACTGCATTCATCTCCCTCACCGTCCCATCCATAAACAAATTCAACAGCCATGGTGACATCACACACTCCTGACGCAGACCCAACTTCGCCTGGAACCACTCACCCTCTTCTCTTCCTACTCACACACATGCTTTATTCTGTGAATAAAAACTACTACCTCCAGCAGTTTTCCTCCCACACTTTCCGCAGAGCATCTTTGTCAACCCTCTCATATTTTTTCTTCTGATCCATAAATGTCACATACAGGTCATTCTGTTTAAGTATTTCGCACACACATTCTTCCAAGCAAACACCTGATCCACACATCCTCGACCATTCCTAAAGCCACATTGTTCCTCCCAAGTTCTGAAGCTCCGTGCATGGCACCATTCTCTCAGGGTGAACTCTTCCATACATTTTGCCAGCTACAGATAACAAACTTATGCCTCTGTAATTTGAACTTTCACTCTTGTCTCCCTTGCATTATACATACAGTGGCTCTATACAGGCATTCTGCCAGCCCTTAGGCACCTCGTCATCAGCCATACTTTGAAGATCCTAGCTAACCAACTGGCATCACAGTCTCCTTCTTTCGTAAGAAAGTCGACCATAGTCCCATCCGCTCCAACCGCTCTTTCGCGCTTCATCTTACGCATAGCTTTCACCACCTCTCTTCTTTTCACCAAACCACTTTCCATTATTGTCTCTTCGGATACTTTCAGATCCAAAACATCCGACATTTGTCAGGTTCGAACACATAAGCAGCCCTTCACCATACTCACGCCATCTCTTCACGTCATTCCTGCTTGTTATCTCCCCCATTTACCCCCCTTCACCGATGTTCCTATTACTTCCTTCTTTTCCTCAGTATTAACCTTCCTCCAAAACATTTACTTATTTTCCCTGAAGGTTGCTGATACTTGCAAACCCCAACTCTCATTAGCCCATATTTTGAGACCACCCTTGACCGTCTGCCGCCTTCTTTTGTTTATGTAATTCCTTGCACTCCTTACCTACAAATGATCTCCAGACAGCTCTCTGTTCTCTTCACTAGGAGCATAACTTCATCATCCTACCACTCTCTGCCCTTCTTACCTGTCCTCCTCCCGCCAACTGCATGCCACACACTTCCCCCGCGCATGTAAGCAATGCTTTCCTAAACACCTCCATTCCTCACCCGCTCTTCAAGCTTTATATGATCTCTCCCTTTGCCATTTCTGCACTCAGTCTTTCCAGTTTATTTCTTCTCACGAGCCTCTTTCACAAACTCACTGATTGTCGTAAACCTCTTTCCACCCATATCATTTCCTCTTTTCTCCAAAGCTACAACAGACTTTCACCTTCGTCTCCACCCAGTAATAATCAGACACCCCACCAGCTGCCCCTCTCGACACTTTCACATCCAAGGGTCTCTCCTTTGCACGCCTATCAGACAGTATATGGTCTAGTAATACCCCGTCTTCATCTGTCTTACTCTCTTGTGTACTTATGTGTCCCGCATTTTAAGCCAGGTATTCCCAATCAGCAGTCCATTTAAGCACACAACTCCACAACTGTTCACCATTCTTATTCTCAACACCGGGTACCTCATGGCTCCCCCCCCCCCAATTATACCCTTAACTGCCTCATTACTCACTCTCTCATTCAAACCACCTATCATTGATACTCTATCCCTTGCATTACAACTGCTGCCACACTCACTAAGTTCTTCCCAAAACACTCGCTTCTCTTCTTTAATCCTCTCGTCTCCAAGTGCGTAGGCATTACTTATCGCCCACCTCTCTTTACCAACTTTCATTTTTACCCGCATCAATCTGGAGCTCACATCCTTGCACTCTCTCACACATTCCCACAACTCATTCCTCAGCAGCAGTGCTACTCCATCCGCAGCTTTCGCCCTCACACTGACGCTTGACTTACCCCTAGCTTTGTTTAACTCAAACGTAGAACATCCAGGTTTCTCTCCTAAGACATATTATTTATCTCTTCTTTCTTTTCATCTCTGATACATCCACACACACATTCAGACATTCCAGATCGTGCCTTCGAGGAGGATGAGTTCGACTTCCTCCTAGGGTCCAACTTTTGGAAATGAAAAATTGTATGGGAGGATTTCCAGCCCCCGCTCCCGTCCTCTTCTACGACATGCGGGGAATACGTGAGACGTATTCTTTCTCTCCTTTCCACATTTTTGATATCATTTCCTCCTCCTGCGTCCCTCATCCACCCCAGCAGCTCGCCGGGGAAGTTTCTCTACCTCCGCACCTCCAGTTTACCCGGCTGGTCCCACCTCTACCTGTTCCTCCCCTGCTAGACCTGATCCCTCCGCAGGTGGGTATATAAGAACGTGATAACAGAGAGGCTTACACAGTGATGCCAGATAACGAGTCTTTAACCAGGGGAAGGGTGGGGGATATGTTCCTCACTGTCCAGATCTGGAGTGTCATTAATGGTGGTGGTTCGATGTAGTGTAGAGCAGGAGGACGGAGGGTTAAGGGCAGAGGGTCTTGAGATGTGATGGCTCTCAGTGATTGAGGGGCTTTCATGTCTGATGCTCTAGACGTCCCATCAGGTCTTCTGGCCGTACCTGCACTGCCTCCACTCCTAGGACCAGCAAGCTGTGTGTGTATTCCCTTTGAGCGTAAAGCGTCGTGTAGAATATTTATGTCCATAGTTCAGTGATTAAAACCGTCAGCCATTGTTGATAGATAAGCCGAGCGTTCGGAAGGAAGGTGTACATTTGTGATTAGCTCTATCGCTTGCTTGTAGGTCACAGTAATTGGCTTGGGATGAGGTCTTGCGGACACGACGCTAGACGGTGACGTAGCAGAGCAGGTGTGGGGCAGACCAGTGGATGATGTGTGAATGGATCCGCCTGCAGCTGTTTATGAACGTGAGACAGAATCCCACAGGTTTGTCTTATGGCCAACACAAACCCTTTTGCAAGAAATGTCACAACACCTTATTGCTTATAACAAGGTACCCGATATTTTGTAAGTTTGTATCCACTTTTTGCATCTAGTTGGTAAAACTTACCATATGAAACTATGTAATGTATTTAATGAAGCTTATATAGACAATCAACTTTGAAACATTGTAATATCAGCCCACTGGGGTCTGACTAAGACCCTTTTTAATCCCTGTGATCCTTTTGCGCTACCTCTCACAGGATGAGCATAGGGTGTGCAATAGATCTGTCGGGGCTAACCTGTACAAATAAAAAAAAAAAAGAAAAACTAGAAATTCACGAGGTGCGATTTGATCTGTGTGATGGATCGAAGTCCAATCCGGAGGATTCATTGTCAACACGGTCTCGTCTGTGGTCAGTAAAGTGGACTTCAGTGTCAGGTACAGAATAATTATCAGGTAAGAGCTCTATGAGAAATATAAGGACAGTGCGGGTGTGACACGCCAGGACTGGAGCCGTGTGTCCAGCTGTGTACTAACGTGTGTAATGAGGCGTTGAAGGCTGCAGGTCGAGCCATGGACAGTCGTGTCGTCACCTGAGACTGATGAACCCGACTCTTTGCACTGAGATTGGATATATATATATATATATATATATATATATATATATATATATATATATATATATATATATATATATATATAGATTAGGGATAGGGGAGAAAGAATTCTTCCCACGTATCCTCTGCGTGTCGTAAAAGGCGACTAAAAGGGGGAAGGAGTGGTGGAGTGGGGGGCTGGAAATCCTCCCCTCCAGTTTATATATATATATATATATATATATATATATATATATATATATATATATATATATATATATATATATATATATATATATATTCTTTCTTTTCTTTCAAACTATTCGCCATTTCCCGCATTAGCGAGGTAGCGTTAAGAACAGATGACTGGGCCTTTGAGGGACTACCCTCACCTGGCCCAATTCTCTGTTCCTTCTTTTGGAAAATTAAAAAAAAATGAGAGGGGAGGATTTTCAGCCCCCCGCTCCCTCCCCTTTTAGTCGCCTTCTACGACACGCAGGGAATACGTGGGAAGTATTCTTGCTCCCCTATCCCCAGGGATATATATATATATATATATATATATATATATATATATATGTCTGAAGACAAGACTGATTTCGACGATGAAGGCCTGCACTGTGGCTGAGAGATTGACTTGAGGAGGCAGAAGTGATATTGTGACAGTGATTGTGTCAGCGTCGCGTCGCCTCGCCGCAGTGTATCGAGACAGACTTCCCCAGAACTTTTAAAGGGGAAGTAAATGTTTATAGTTGTGTTACTGGAGTGATAGTTTTCATGCATGGTGTTTTTGACAAGAAAATAGTGAAGTTGGAGAAAAAATGTAGCTTAGACATTGAAGCTTATTGATACAGTGGTGAAATTGATGAGAACTACTATTGACGTTTGTGTGAATAAATTGTACATTTCCTTTTCCATAGCCAGAGGTTGAACCATTATGTGACATTCATTTTTTTTCATTCATTTTAAGCTAAAAGTTTGTTTTCTAAATTGTTTCTTACATTTTTCATATGTATATATATGTATGTGTGTGTGTGTGTGTGTGTGTATGTGCGTATGTGTGTGTATGTGTGTGTGTGTGTGTGTGTATGTATATATATATGTATATTATCCCTGGGGATAGGGGTGAAAGAATACTTCCCACGTATTCCTCGCGTGTCGTAGAAAGCGACTAGAGGGGACGGGAGCGGGGGGCCGGAAATCCTCCCCTCCTTGTATTAACTTTCTAAAATGGGAAACAGAAGAAGGAGTCACGCGGGGAGTGATCATCCTCCTCGAAGGCTCAGAGTGGGGTGCCTAAATGTGTGTGGATGTAACCAAGATGTGAAAAAAGGAGAGATAGGTAGTATGTTTGAGGAAAGGAACCTGGATGTTTTGGCTCTGAGTGAAACGAAGCTCAAGGGTAAAGGGGAAGAGTGGTTTGGAAATGTCTGGGGAGTGAAGTCAGGGGTTAGTGAGAGGACAAGAGCAAGGGAAGGAGTAGCAATACTCCTGAAACAGGAGTTGTGGGAGTATGTGATAGAATGTAAGAAAGTAAATTCTCGATTAATATGGGTAAAATTGAAAGTTGATGGAGAGAGGTGGGTGATTATTGGTGCATATGCACCTGGGCATGAGAAGAAAGATCATGAGAGGCAAGTGTTTTGGGAGCAGCTGAATGAGTGTGTTAGCGGTTTTGATGCACGAGACCGGGTTATAGTGATGGGTGATTTGAATGCAAAGGTGAGTAATGTGGCAGTTGAGGGAATAATTGGTATGCATGGGGTGTTCAGTGTTGTAAATGGAAATGGTGAAGAGCTTGTAGATTTATGTGCTGAAAAAGGACTGATGATTGGGAATACCTGGTTTAAAAAGCGAGATATACATAAGTATACTTATGTAAGCAGGAGAGATGGCCAGAGAGCGTTATTGGATTACGTGTTAATTGACAGGCGTGCGAAAGAGAGACTTTTGGATGTTAATGTGCTGAGAGGTGCAACTGGAGGGATGTCTGATCATTATCTTGTGGAGGCTAAGGTGAAGATTAGTATGGGTTTTCAGAAAAGAGGAGTGAATGTTGGGGTGAAGAAGGTGGTGAGAGTAAGTGAGCTTGGGAAGGAGACCTGTGTGGGGAAGTACCAGGAGAGACTGTGTACAGAATGGAAAAAGGTGAGAACAATGGAAGTAAGGGGAGTGGGGGAGGAATGGGATGTATTTAGGGAATCAGTGATGGATTGCGCAAAAGATGCTTGTGGCATGAGAAGAGTGGGAGGTGGGCTGTTTAGAAAGGGTAGTGAGTGGTGGGATGAAGAAGTAAGAGTATTAGTGAAAGAGAAGAGAGAGGCATTTGAACGATTTTTGCAGGGAAAAAATGCAATTGAGTGGGAGAAGTATAAAAGAAAGAGACAGGAGGTCAAGAGAAAGGTGCAAGAGGTGAAAAAAGGGCAAATGAGAGTTGGGGTGAGAGACTATCAGTAAATTTTAGGGAGAATAAAAAGATGTTCTGGAAGGAGGTAAATAGGGTGCGTAAGACAAGGGAGCAAATGGGAACTTCAGTGAAGGGCGTAAATGGGGAGGTGATAACAAGTAGTGGTGATGTGAGAAGGAGATGGAATGAGTATTTTGAAGGTTTGTTGAATGTGTCTGATGACAGAGTGGCAGATATAGGGTGTTTTGGTCGAGGTGGTGTGCAAAGTGAGAGGGTTAGGGAAAATGATTTGGTAAACAGAGAAGAGGTAGTAAAAGCTTTGCGGAAGATGAAAGCCGGCAAGGCAGCAGGTTTGGATGGTATTGCAGTGGAATTTATTAAAAAAGGGGGTGACTGTATTGTTGACTGGTTGGTAAGGTTATTTAATGTATGTATGACTCATGGTGAGGTGCCTGAGGATTGGCGGAATGCGTGCATAGTGCCATTGTACAAAGGCAAAGGGGATAAGAGTGAGTGCTCAAATTACAGAGGTATAAGTTTGTTGAGTATTCCTGGTAAACTATATGGGAGGGTATTGATTGAGAGGGTGAAGGCATGTACAGAGCATCAGATTGGGGAAGAGCAGTGCGGTTTCAGAAGTGGTAGAGGATGTGTGGATCAGGTGTTTGCTTTGAAGAATGTATGTGAGAAATACTTAGAAAAGCAAATGGATTTGTATGTAGCATTTATGGATCTGGAGAAGGCATATGATAGAGTTGATAGAGATGCTCTGTGGAAGGTATTAAGAATATATGGTGTGGGAGGCAAGTTGTTAGAAGCAGTGAAAAGTTTTTATCGAGGATGTAAGGCATGTGTACGTGTAGGAAGAGAGGAAAGTGATTGGTTCTCAGTGAATGTAGGTTTGCGGCAGGGGTGTGTGATGTCTCCATGGTTGTTTAATTTGTTTATGGATGGGGTTGTTAGGGAGGTAAATGCAAGAGTCCTGGAAAGAGGGGCAAGTATGAAGTCTGTTGGGGATGAGAGAGCTTGGGAAGTGAGTCAGTTGTTGTTCGCTGATGATACAGCGCTGGTGGCTGATTCATGTGAGAAACTGCAGAAGCTGGTGACTGAGTTTGGTAAAGTGTGTGGAAGAAGAAAGTTAAGAGTAAATGTGAATAAGAGCAAGGTTATTAGGTACAGTAGGGTTGAGGGTCAAGTCAATTGGGAGGTGAGTTTGAATGGAGAAAAACTGGAGGAAGTGAAGTGTTTTAGATATCTGGGAGTGGATCTGTCAGCGGATGGAACCATGGAAGCGGAAGTGGATCATAGGGTGGGGGAGGGGGCGAAAATTTTGGGAGCCTTGAAAAATGTGTGGAAGTCGAGAACATTATCTCTGAAAGCAAAAATGGGTATGTTTGAAGGAATAGTGGTTCCAACAATGTTGTATGGTTGCGAGGCGTGGGCTATGGATAGAGTTGTGCGCAGGAGGATGGATGTGCTGGAAATGAGATGTTTGAGGACAATGTGTGGTGTGAGGTGGTTTGATCGAGTAAGTAACGTAAGGGTAAGAGAGATGTGTGGAAATAAAAAGAGCGTGGTTGAGAGAGCAGAAGAGGGTGTTTTGAAATGGTTTGGGCACATGGAGAGAATGAGTGAGGAAAGATTGACCAAGAGGATATATGTGTCGGAGGTGGAGGGAACGAGGAGAAGAGGGAGACCAAATTGGAGGTGGAAAGATGGAGTGAAAAAGATTTTGTGTGATCGGGGCCTGAACATGCAGGAGGGTGAAAGGAGGGCAAGGAATAGAGTGAATTGGAGCGATGTGGTATACAGGGTTTGACGTGCTGTCAGTGGATTGAATCAAGGCATGTGAAGCGTCTGGGGTAAACCATGGAAAGCTGTGTAGGTATGTATATTTGCGTGTGTGGACGTGTGTATGTACGTGTGTATGGGGGTTGGGCCATTTCTTTCGTCTGTTTCCTCGCGCTACCTCGCAAACGCGGGAGACAGCGACAAAGTATAAAAAAAAAAAAAAAAAAAAAAAAAAAAAATATATATATATATATATATATATATATATATATATATATATATATATATATATATATGAATTATTCATCACGACAAATGTGTAAATTCGTTTGGGCTTACGTTGAAGCCAGCCTTATAGAGACTGAGTAAGATACTAAGGTACAAGTCTGTATATCCCTGCAGGAGAGAGAGAGAGAGAGAGAGAGAGAGAGAGAGAGAGAGAGAGAGAGAGAGAGAGAGAGAGAGAGAGAGAGAGAGTTACCTCGCCGGACGCCTCTCCGCGTTCCTTATCCTCGGCTGGACCGTGTTTCTCATTCCTCCGCCGTGTTCCCCTGCTTCCTGCGACCGCCATTTTCGTCGCTGGTTCGGTCCAGCGTATAAAGACGTCACGACTGAATATTACATCATCGGCGCATACGTAGGACGCTCCCACGACGTTTCATATTGATTTGTTCAATCCCTGATGCATTGTATTCGCCTCTTGGCCACTTTGGTAGGTGTCCGTACTTGTCTGTGTGGACAACGAACGCATTCGATGTCTTAAGATGCCAATAGGCCTCTTGCAGTGTCCTCACTTCTTATGTTCTTATATGAGCTTCATGTTCGCTGATCCTTTTAGCAATACCACGCCCTGTTCCCCATATTATGTGGCCGGACACTCAGAACATGGTATACTGTATACCACGCTATTCTTGTTGATACTTTTTTTCTTCTCATTTTTTTTCTTTGCTTTTCGCTTTCTACACATTCCCTGCCTTCCCCATGACGTTGTAGCGACGTTTATCCCCGTCATTTTAGGTATCTATCCACATCCCGGGGCTTCCTTGAATTGGGGACCGATATATATATACTTTTTATTATCCTCTGTCCTCACCATTTCCTCTGCCCTGGATGGTTGTAGCTCTGCATCCTTACTTGACAAAGTTGCATCGACTTATCAACGTATCACTTTCTCCAGGGCTAACTTCAAAACTTAACCCACTTGTCCCATGCCGCAATGTTGGTTCGCTTTCCCTCTTCTATAGGTATTACTTTGTTTTTTTGTTCCAGAGAGCTGGCTGCATGTGCCTGCCACCTACTAACGAGACCACACAACAATGCATGGCGAGCTACTGCGTCATATGATTGCTGTGTAGCCGTTGGCAACTCAGGGGTGGGCTGTTTTGATAACTGTTTCTTTCTTTACAACTCCAAGCTTTGGAAGTTTCTCCCCTTTCATGTCTTTCCCAATTTCCCAACGACCCGACGTTTCAAACGACTGATTTTTTTCTTTTCCTCCAAAATTCGTAAAAAATTTATTTTTTTCTATTTTTTATACCCTTTCATTAACCTCTCCATATTTAAATCGAGGCCCGGCCTTGATGTGGACTTTTGTCCATGGCAGGAGACATCATTGTAAGAAAAAAAAGAAAAAAGAAAAAAGATACAAAGGAATTCAAACAGCAACAGACCACTTGGACCTTTCGAAGCTGTTTGTGATGGTGGAAGACATCAGAAACACACAGGCTAGTGTGGTGTGTGCAGAAGGCATACAATTGAAACAGACAGAAGAACCTGCATATAATGAGCCTAATATAGGTATCAGAAGCAGTCTCTTTGAAGCATTGTTGTGCCCGGAATTGTTGCCGGTTTTTAAGGCAGGTGTCAGACCACCTCCCGATGGTTACCAAGGCAGGTGTCAGACCACCTCCCGAGGTTACCAGACCACTAGATATTATATGAAGTAAGTGATGATGATTGGCAGCAGCGAATGCCTTTGAACGACTCGGGAATGGAGTAAGAACGCATTTCCTGGTGGTTCAACGCGTCGTAGGTGTAATCGATGAAGGTGTCCAGTGTACCTCTGGTATCTTTGTCTCTTTCGCTATACTCCTACTCACATTTGGGGAGGGAGTTAAAGGCCTCGTGGTTCTGCCTGAGCTGCAACGTACAATGCAACATGCAATTTTCTTTTAAGAATTTTGCCACAGACTGGAGGGATGGGCAGAGGTAGACAGTTATTCTCAAGCCTGGCACTGTCGCCTTATACGTAGGAACTACCTTGACCGTCTACATCAGCCCGGGGAATATAATGCCCTACCATATGGGGTTGTTGCAGAGGTGTGTCAGGGAGTGAGGCGCCACGTCCGCTGGGCGTCTTGCATTGTCTTCCACCCTCCACTCTTCCTGTAGTCTTCACACCTGTTCCCACACGGTCCCTACATGCACGTCTTTCGTCTGTGTCCTTTCCCACAGTTCTCTCCCACACTCCCAGCTCCCACAGTTCTCCTCGCTGTATTCTCACTCTCACACACTCTCTTCTATTGCCTCTACTTCCACTCCCTTACTCCCCTCTCCCTTTGCTAGTCTTTCTCATGTTCCTCCTCTCATCATCCTCATTCTTCTTACTCCCCATCTTCCTCACACTTGCCCTCCCCACACTACCCTCTCATTGCCGCTCGCCAGACCATTCCTAATTATATAATCCTTGACCAAGCTGCCTCACCCCACACTGCCACCCCTGACACCTCCCTTGCTCACACTTCCTCTCCACACAACCACTTCTCACATTCACACCACACACCATGTTACTCCAGCTCTCGCTACCAGACCTACTAACTCTTGCCCACAGTGTACACTCCTGATCCAGCTGCTCTTCCTTCTACTGCCCCTCCCGCAGACTACGTCTCCCCACACTTCTCCAACACTCCCTCTCCTCACACTCCTACTACTCCTGTACTACTATACTTCAGATTTCCCCTTACCACACTCCCCTTCTCCTGTTACATTTGACAGGTTGGTCATATGGGGGAAGGGAGATAGAGGCTTAAACAGGGAAGGTAGCTGGAGAAACAGAAGACAGTCTTAGCGAGTGAGGATGTATGGTATGAGCGTACCGAAACCTGTGCGTTGTTTGCCGATGATGCACTCTTGGTGCCTTATTGATATACCCCCAGCAGACTGGGTGTGTGTGTGTGTGTGTGTGTGTGTGTGTGTGTGTGTGTGTATAGTGATGGTGTAGTATGACTCGGGTACTAAGCTTTGTAAGAACTAACTACTGTCATGGAAAACTGGAGCTTCTCTAGAGCTAGGTCCCGGGGCTCCGAGGGAATCAAGTATGGAATCAAGGCGGGAATCGATCGGAAGCTTTTTATATCTGCTTGAATAATGACTGACATGAAACGGGCAAAACACAAAAGCCATCCCGGGAGATAGGAAGCCAGTAAGAGAAAGAGAGTATAGATATTGTAGAGCTCCGCAGGTGTTTACACTCCCGACTTATAAAGATACAGAGACTATACAGGACGAGGGAAGGACAGAAGGGGGAAGAGACTTCCCTTAGCTTAACTGTTCGTAGTAGGGAGGATGGTGGTGTCATAACGGGGGGATCAGAGATACTGAATGTGGCTGTAGTTTTCTAACACTCTCTCTCTCTCTCTCTCTCTCTCTCTCTCTCTCTCTCTCTCTCTCTCTCTCTCTCTCTCTCTCTCTCTCTCTATCTATCTATCTATCTATCTATCTATCTATCTATCTCTCGTGTGCCACTTAGTGTTGAGCCCGTGTGTCCAGGTAGATCATACGCATGTCCGTCCACCTCAGGACTGGCAAGATGGTAGTGGTTGTGATGGTGGTAGGCCATCGTGGTCCCCCGCTCCGTTGTACCGGTACCGCTTGACCTAGTCCACCACCACCTCCCCGGTCCGGTAGGTTTCTGATGAGTCTGATACTGGTACACGGGCGACATCTTGGGTCAGTAGGGAGCTTGCCTGACGGCGTGGGCGCCTCGTGTTTTAGCCTTACGGCAGTAGGGTTGAGGTGTGGGGCAGGTGAGGAGGTCTCTCTGCCGTGGGTGAACGTGTCCGGGGCGGGGGGCCTGGTCCCCTCTTGACAGACGTTGCCGGAGAGGAAGGTAGTGGAGGGCTAAGGGCCAGCACAGCCCTACCCCTGATGTGGGTCGACAATTGCTGAGAGGTTCAGCTCTTCTTGCCGTCCCTTTTCCCTGGTCATCTCCCTATTATTACCACCTCTCACACTACCCCACTCTCCCTCTAATACCCTAACCAAACCTCCCACACGCACCCTGCCCACACCTCTCAGATGTTCAACCATGTAATGTGCACATGATATCTGATGTAAACTATTTACATATATCCCCCCCGAGAATCGAACCTCGGTTCATCTATGTGGCAGCCAGGTAGCCGAACCCTGCAGGCCACGATGAGCTTAAGACAGCATCTCCTTCGCAACCACTGGCTGACTCACGGATCCCGCTGATGCGTCACGCATCCTTTACGAGGTGGAAATACTGCCGCACACGCTCTGGCCAAGGAAGGAAGGAAGGCTTTTTACGTGGTTGAGGTATATATACACATGACCTTAGGACCTTGGGAGGGAGTCGATTAAAATACTTTAGGGAGGAGTATTATGGCTTCAGTAGATGTTGTGTGCATCAGGTGTTTGTTCTGATGTACTTGTGTGATAAATACATACAAAAAGAGGGATTTTTTTTGTAGCATTATTGGAGCTGGAGAATGTGTATGTTAGGATTGATAAAGATGCCTTGTGGAAATTGCTACGAGAAATTTGTTAGAAGCAGAGAGGAGTTTTTATGAGCAGAGTAAGTTGTGTGTGCGAGTAGGAAGGGAGGACGGTGAGTGGTTCCAGGTGAAGGTGGGTCTGTATCAAGGGTGTACGGTGTCATCTCGCTGTTTAACCTGTTTATGAACAAGGTAGTGAGGGAGTTAGGTGAATGTGAAGGTCTTAGAGAGAGGGGTGGCTCAGTAGTATGCTTGGAGTGTGTGTGTGTGTGTGTGTGTGTGTGTGTGTGTGTGTGTGTGTGTGTGTGTGTGTGTGTGTGTGGGTGAGTTTATTGCTGTTTGTGGATGACGGTTCTGGTGCCTTAAGTGAGAAACTGTAGAAGCTGGTGTCAGGGTTTGGGAGAGTGTGTGAAAAGAGGAAGTTGTTAGTTAAAGTGAGTAGAAGTAAGGCCAAGAGGTTTAGCAGGGCGGGAGAGGCAGGTTGGCTGGAGTATGAGTTTGAATGGAGAGAAGATAAAGCAAGCGGAGAGATTTAGATACCTGGGAGTGGACATGGCAGTGGGAGCTGAAGTGAACCACTGGATGAGTGAGGGTACAAATGTCTTGGGCCCAGTGAAAAGTGTGTGGAAGGAGAGGTCACGTGAGATCAAATGTTTGATGGTATAGTGGTCCCGACGGTGTTGTAGGAGTGCGAGTGGTGGGCTGTATGTACAAAAGAATGGGAGAGGGTGGATGTGTTGGAAATGAATTGCCTCTGGGTAATATGTAGTAATAGGAGGCTTGATTACGTAATGAATGACAGTATAACAGAGATGTGTGTTAGTAGACTGAATGTGACTGAGAGAGCTGAATTGGGTGTGTTGAAATGGTTTGGACATATGGAGAGGACGAGTGAGATGAAACACGGAGGATATATGTGTCAGATGTCTCGCAGCAAGGAGAAGGGAGAGACGATGGAGATGGAAGGATAGAGAGACAGAGGCTTTAAGTTGTCGAGGCCTGAGTATATAGGATGCTGGAGGCGTGCATAGGCTAGAGCGAATTAGAGCGATGTGGTATACACGGGGCGACGTGTTGTTACCGGCCCGAACCACGTAAGAGGTGGTCAGGGGAAACCACTGTCCATGGGGCTTGGCTGTAGATTGGATCCTCTGGTTTCGATGCCGTTACATGGTAACTTGAGTGTGGATGTGAGCAAATGAGGCAGTTCTTCGTGTGTTCGTGGCGCGTGGTCAACTAGTTTGGAAGAAAAAGTATATATATATATATATATATATATATATATATATATATATATATATATATATATATATATATATATATATATATATATATATCGTAGGTGTGCGTGTGCGTTGTGTTTATGTAAGGGAGTGGCGAGTGTGGGCTCCCTGCTGGGAGGTGTGGACGACCGTTGACACTGTTGCTTCCACACACCAGCCAGGCGCCCGGCCCACCCACCTGACCACTACCACGGTGCTTCCCTCAACCCACCACCTCATACTGACCCTTCCCTACACCCCTCCCCTTACTACCCTTTCTCACTCTTCCCTTCCCCAAACACCCCTCCCCCACGTCAGAAACGTGTCGACAGAGTACCACAATGAAGACTGTTGGGCAGAATTGAGGAACACAGCACGAAATCTAGTGTGGTGTGGATGGTGGACCAACTGACGCAGAGAGCAGCGAGTGGTATGAAGGCGGGAGGCATCCGACTGGCTCACTCTGACGAGCGGGATACCGCAAAGCTCTCTCCTGGGACCCGTGCTATTTACCCCCTCTATCACTGACCTGGACACAGGACTGATGAGTACAATCTCGAAGTTTATTGGTTGACACGAAATTTGGAAATAACGCCCAAACGTGAGACTGTTTGATGATTCAGAAAGATGTTGACAAATTGATCGTCTGAGACACGACAAATGGACTTGAAATGTAAGCAAAGTAATGCATTCTAGGGATAAATATGTTGGGTATAGCGAGATAATGCTCATTAAGCCATCATTAGAAGTACAATTTAGAAAAAGGCTTTTGAGTGGTAATCAGCAGTGACTTAAACTATGCAAAGCAGAGCCCAGATGCATAAGAATATAGGAAACAGAATGTTAGATTTCGTAGCTTGAAATATAAACTGTAAAATAAGAGATACAGTACACACTTTACAAAGCCCTAGTCAGACATTTTGAATTCGCTTTCTTGAAAGACGAAAACAGACGAAAAAAAAAATTACTAATACAAAAAAGAGTATCAGAACTAATTCCAGTGCCAAGAAATGAACTTCATAACAGGAGTCTGAGAGACTTGAAATTGCTTTCTATAACGAAGCGCAAACTCTGGGGAGATGTACCAGAATTTTTCAACATGCTTGTTCAAAGTGACAGCGGTCACGTGCCGTTAGTGTGTCACAGGTACCAGGAATATCAGTATCGAGTTACAAGGGGAAAAAGGTCTCTTTTTCCCCCCCTAGCACAGTTATAGAACGCTGGGATGAACTCCCAGTAGATGTGGTCAAGGTGAAGTCTTTTATCAACCTTTGAATCATGGCTGAACAACGTGAAGGTGTTAGTGATGACCGCGGAACAAGCCTGTTCAAGAATGATCATTTCTGATGTGAGGCTGGAGTAAAGTCTCCCCAAAGGTATGCATTGTTGAAATTTAGATCGGTATGTGTTTTCCATTCATTCTTTCCTATAGAATTTCCATGTTAGTATACTCTCTCGATAGGAAAGTGTTCTTCTGCCGGCTGATGTGTCGGAGGGGGAAGTGGTGGGTGATGTGATGGAGGGAGAAGTGGTGGGTGATGTGTCGGAGGGGGAAGTGGTGGGTGATGTGATGGAGGGAGAAGAGGTAGGTGATGTATTGGAGGGAGAAATGGTGGGCGATGTGTTGAAGGGGGAAGTGGTGGTTGATATGATGAAGGGAGAAGTGGTAGGTGATGTATTGGAGGGAGAAATGGTGGGCGATGTGTTGAAGGGGGAAGTGGTGGTTGATGTGATGAAGGGAGAAGTGGTAGGTGATGTGTTGGAGGGAGACGTGGTGGGGAGGAGCCCCTTTGTATACCATCCCATTTCCATGTCCGTAGATCATAACTGGGATACTGTTACTGTCCTCGTCACGGACCATTAGGTCGTGTGTTTTCTTCCCTATGTACTCTCTCTCTCTCTCTCTCCACGCTCATCCACCCTCCCACTCCGCACGCTTCCTTCCATTTTCCTCCTCCCTCCCCGATCTCCCCCTCCCCCCTATGCCACGCTCACCCCACACCCACATCCTGGTGGTGACCAGGTCATCATGGGTCATCTAGTAAGGCAGAGCGACGGCCTCATTCCTGATGCCCAACTGGTCCTCAGCTCTAGTTAGATGCTGCGGGTGGTATACACCTCACGTACTGTGGGAGGTGTACACCGCACGTACTGTGGGAGGTGTACACCGCACCTACTGTGGGTGGTATACACCTCACGTACTGTGGGAGGTGTACACCGCACGTACTGTGGGAGGTGTACACCGCACCTACTGTGGGAGGTGTACACCGCACCTACTGTGGGTGGTATACACCGCACGTACTGTGGGAGGTGTACACCGCACGTACTGTGGGAGGTGTACACCGCACGTACTGTGGGAGGTGTACACCGCACGTACTGTGGGAGGTGTACACCGCACGTACTGTGGGAGGTGTACACCGCACCTACTGTGGGAAGTGTACACCGCACCTACTGTGGGAGGTGTACACCGCACCTACTGTGGGAGGTGTACACCGCACATATTGTGGGAGGTGTACACCGCACGTACTGTGGGAGGTGTGCACCGTACGTACTGAGAAGCATGCACTGTATATACTGTGGGAGGTGTACATCGTACGTACTGTGGGAAGTGCATGCCGTTCGTACTGTGGGAGGTGTACACCATACGTACCGTGGGAGATGTACTTTTACGTACTGTGGGAGGTGTACACCTTACGTACTGTCGGTGTACACTGTACATACTGTGGAAGGTGTACACCGTACATATTGTGGGAGGTGCACACCTTACGTACTGTGGGAGGTGTACACCGCACGCACTGTGGGAGGTGCACCTCGTAGGTTGTGTGTGAGGTTGGTGGTAAGTTGCACAGGAAGCAGTGTGGGCTGATGGTGGGTGGACTGACAGCAGGGTGGGCTGGATGTAGGTGGGGAGGCAGTTGGGTGGGCTTGTGGTGGGTGGGCAGTCGGCAGGGTGGGCTGGTGGTGGGTGGGCGGCAGAACCATATAGGGGTGGGCAGTGACAGGTGGGCCTGGTCTGGGCCGCCCGTGGCGTGCACGCTAGGGGGCGGTAACGTCGTTATGCACACGAGGTACTAGCTGGCGAGGGCGGCCGAGTGGGTGCAGTGGGTGGGCGGCCGGGCGGATGGGTGCGTTGGGTGGCCGGGCGGGTGCGGTGGGTGGCCCGGGCGGGCGGGTGTGGGCGGCGTGCGTGGGATGGGTGCATGACGTGGGAATAAAGATAAGAACGTTGGGGCCAAAGTCTTGCAGAGACGAAGATGGGAAAGTGTAACTTCCTGGAGGGGCAAGAGTCGTGTTCTGGAAGGTCTGGAAGTCCTCCTCAGTCCGGTTGTGATTACAGTCATACCGGAGGACGAGTTCGAGGCTCCGGAATATATGCAATATATAATTTCGAAATCCTGACAAATTTGGAGCACAGGGTTGAACGGCCTCGAGTCTCGCAACAAGGGCGGGAAGCAGAGGAGGCCCCTGGAGAAAAGGATTAAATCCTGGAAATTCTGGAAGTGAGGTTGGAGGGGTTTGAAGAGGCTACAGAAGAAGTTTGGGAGGTTCTGGAACATGTTAGTCACAGTGGCTAGGAACGGGGAGGTCTTTGAAAGCTGTTGCATCACGCTCCGGAAGTTCTGGAATATAAGTTCCAGCCGGAATGGGCATATCCTGGAACCTGATCTGGAGGGGTGGGAGTTACGACTCGGCACCAGTAATAAGGGTCTGGAAGACGTGAACCTGCGTCGGTTGTAACCAGTGGAACCGGATTTCTTCCAAGTGTCGTATTTTTTGGGTTCACCTCCACCCACGCAACTCAGTCTGGGACCAAGGCAGTGCGATTGTTCCGTTGACTAACTAGGCTGCTGCTGGTGGCGGCCTGTACAGCCGGCACATGTGGCCTGGTGCATTTCGTGGCATGTTACCCACTGTGCTGGTGAAGAAGTCTCTTGGTTTTTTTCTGTAAAATTTTTGTAGTTGGTTGATAACGAATTTGTAGTCTTGTATGTTAGTACCGTATTTATGGACCATTCCTTTGCCTTCTGGACTTTGTAGAAACAAGTGAAAGAGATTTTTTTTTTTTTTGTAGAGAGTAAGAGAGTGATTGTTCATATATTTCCTCTTATTTTGGTTGTTTCTCACGTCTTCGCTATAGAGAGGTAAGACTGACTCATGTCAAGACACCCCACGAGTATAATTCTGACTCGTTATTATTTAAGTCACTGTCGATGGTCAAAGGATGAGTGAAGCTCGCCTCGACTGGGCAGTTCCTCTGGTCTTCAGAGGTAGCGATGTTTCAACACCCAACCCCCGCAGCCCAGCACGGCAGCAGCTGACCCCAGCGCTGATATATAGAGTCTCAGCCCAAGCCAACTTGCCGTAGGTGATACCAGCACAGATCACATCAAATCGTCTCGTGTCTGCTTCTGCGGCGACGGTACAGCTGCTGCCTTTTTACAAGTGAGGTCTGCCGCTTGGATCACTGGATTTAACGTGTCTTGTACCGTGCCATGGTTGGGCTTGTCCTCGACCAGTATGAAGCTGTTAACTACAGTTATATAACTCAGAACGAGAGAAAGTGAGTTAGGACGTCTCCGTTGATTGTCTATTATTATTATTATCTTGCGTGTCTCATTATTAGATAAACTGGAGTGATATCGGACTCCATATTTTCAAAAGATTCGAGATGGTGTTCTAACCCTCCTCACGATAATGGATGTGATGCAGGTCGGTGCAATCACCGAGCTGGAGTCTTGAGCCAGGCAGGGAGGGTGACGGTGCAAGCAAGCGGGAGCCTCCTGGTGGGGGACGTGATCTGATCCAAAACACAGGCGTTGCATTTATCCCCCCAGTCTGGCCAGGAGACACTGCCTCTTGATTGGTGGGAGTTCCCTGTGCCATTGACTCAGTTGGGATCGTGTTCTCTTGGTGGGTAATTTGTGTAGTGTGACTCCCATGTCACATGTATTAAACACCCCTGTATAACCTGTGATTCTTCTTCTTATTCTTCTTCTTCTTCTTCTTCTTCTTATTATTATTATTATTATTATTATTATTATTATTATTATTATTATTATTATTATTATTATTGATATTATTATCATTGTTATTATTATTGTTATTATTATTATTATTATTATTATTATTATTATTATTATTATTATTATTATTGTTATTATTATTGTTGTTGTTGTTTTTGTTTTTGTCATTATGGTTGATGATATTATTATTATTTTCATTATTTTCCTTATTATGTATGAGTATATGTGTGTGCTGGTGATGAAGCAGGTGCAGGAGACAGGATCGTCCCGCTGTGCAGTCGTGTTGCCTGGGTATGTGTGCATCATGTTTGACTGCTGCATGTGGTTAGCTAACTGTACCAGAGCGTGTCAGGCTCCTCATGCCCCTGGATCACCTGTCTGAGGCTCTGCTAACGGTGGATTAATGTTACTTGAGGCTCTGTCACTTGTGGATCGCCAGTCTGAGGCTCTGGTGACGGTGGATCAACGTTACCTGAGGCTCTGTCACTTGTGGATCACCAGTCTGAGGCTCTGGTGACGGTGGATCAACGTTACCTGAGGCTCTGTCAGTTGTGGATCACCTGTCTGAGACCCTAGGAAGTTAGGATTGGACATTTCAAGCTGAATGGATAGGAGGACAAAGAGAGAGAAGAATGTTGGTGTAGCTGAAGCCGGCGCGGGTCGTGGCTGTCATGAAACTGGTGCAGCGGAGTGCAGAGGCCAGGCGAGGTCTGCAACCCAGGCTGTGGTCACTTGAGCGTCCCAGACGTGAACGTTCGTATGTAAAACTTTGATGAAAATGAAAACGGTTCTGCAGGTTCGTCTCGTTCTATAGGTGTTGGTTCTTGAAGATGCGATATGGAAGGTTAGATCTTCTGCCATGATTTTTTTGAACTTGAAATTTCTAGAGTTCTTGGCTTTAGTACCAACAAAGTTCATGGTGTTAGAAGATGTGATAGATATGATATTTTGATCTTGCTGTCACGTTTGACATAATGTCGAATCCAAATTTTAGTCTCGCACATTGTTTTGTGTCAGGAGTTTTGGGTCCTCGAGACACTACAGACGAAATAGGTCTCATGGCACGAGATCAGCCCGTGAGTATGACGGAGGACCCTGGTGGCTACTTCGCTCAGACGCCCCGCCTCCGTGCAGGACGGTAATGATCGCGACAGTTCAGCAGGCAGCGTCATGCAGCTTGAGTCATGGTGGTAGAGGAAGTATCACAGCCAGGGAGGGGCGGGAGGTCAGCCATGAGGAGGAGGAGGAGGAGGAGGGTGCGAGAGCTGCTCGTGTGGGCAGCAGCAGCCGCGGCTCCCTGCCTCGTACATGGTATTACCTGCGACCCACCACCGTCCGTCCGTCCGGCCGCTATGCTACAGTTCCTTATCAGGGCAGCTGCAGCTTCCTGTCCCACCACAGGCAAGGTTGTGGGCGTGTTCTGCCCTCCTCCTGCTGGGCTCCAGCCCTCGTCTCTCTCTCTTATCCATTACCGTCTGGCTAACAGGTGTGTTGCCAGCGGGCATGTCACCCCGCACTCTCTACTAATGTATCATCGACCGCTAACATCGTTCACAAGGGTGTCTCCCATACGTGAGTGGTATTGGGTGTTTCTCGCAGTGATGTGATGTACCGTCAGTGGTTTTGTGTCGTGAGCAGATTTTGTCTTTTGTCGTTTTTATACACACTTTTGTCGCTTTGCAGGTATGTTGTCGTCCACACTGCGTCTGCTGATGATGGCCGTTCGCACATGTGTCATCCAGAGTTTGCCGTCCACACTTTGTCTCAAGAGTTGCGCTGTCCACCGATATTTATGCCATAGTTTACCAGCACACGTGTCGTGCATGGTGGCGTGGCTCACAGACACTCTTCCTTATTTGTATCGTCCGTAGGTGTGTTGTCCATAGATGAGTCAGCAACAGTTGCTTCCAGTTTCTTGCAAATTTTCTTTTACAGCTTACTGTTGGCCGGCAGGTGGGGACAGTCCTGGTAGACGGCAGGTGGGGACACCTTGTGGACGACAAGTAGACACATTTCTGGTTGATGGCAGGTGGAGACAGATCTGGTGGACGACAGGTGGAGGCAGTCATGGCAGACGGCAGGTAGAGACAGTCGTGGTGGACGACAGGTGGAGACAGCCATAGTAGACGGCAGGTAGAGACAGTCGTGGTGGACGACAGGTGGAGACAGTCATGGCAGACGACAGGTTGAGATAATCTTGGTGGACAACAGGTGGAGACAGTCCTAACGAACGACAGTTGGAGACAGTCCTGGTGGACAGCGTATGTAGACATTCATGGTAAACGGCAAGTTGGAGACAGGCCTGGTGGGTGGCAGGTGGAGACAGTCTTGGTGGACGGCAGTTTCGCGACATCTTCGATGGACGGCAAGTGGAGACAGTCCTGGTGGACGGCAGGTGGAAATATTCGTGACAGGTGGATGGAGACAGTCTTGGTGGAACGCCGGATGTAGGCAGTCCTGGTGGAATGGTAGGTGAAGATACTCGTGACGTGTGGCAGGTGGACAGTCCTGGTGGGACGGTAGATGGAGACAAAACAAGAGGACGGAAGGAGCTAGTGTTAGAAGGGCAACAATATCTAAGAGTCGCACTGGGGACAGCCCTGGAAGAGTCGGGGTTAGAGACACTCATGGAAGTGCTGAAGATGGAAACATTCTTGAGAGGGCCAAAATTGGAGACTATTCTGGAGGGCCTGACGTTAAAAAAGACCGTCGTGGGAGAGCCTGAGTTGGAGACAGTCGTGGAAGGGCGTGATTCAAAGACAAACCCAGGAAAGGCTTGGGTTCGAAAGTCGTGGAAGGGCGTGATTCAAAGACAAACCCAGGAAAGGCTTGGGTTCGAAACAATCCTGGAAGGGCCGAAGTTGGAGACAGTTCTGGAAGGCTCGAGGTTGGAGAAAGTCTTGTAAAAGCCGGAGTTGGAGACATTCCTGGAAGGGCTACAATTGGAGACAGTTCCGGAAGAGCCGGAGTTGGAGTCATGTCCCTTAGAAAGCCTGTGATTGGAGGCAGCTCGGGAAAAGCCGTAGTTGGGGACAGTTTGGGAAAACTCGGAGATGGAGACAGTCCTGGAATGGCTTAATTCGGAGGCAATACCTGGAGAGAATGGAGTGAGAGGCAGACCTGGAAAGGCCAAAGTTAGAGACAGTTCTAGGAGAGTCAGTTGGTTAGGATGCGAGGACAATCCCAGGAAAGGCTGGGGTTAGAAATGATCTTAGTTGTGCCGGAGTAGAAGATCTTGGAAGTACCATAGGTGGAGGTAATCCTGGAAGGGCCGGAGTTGGAGACAATCCTGGAAGGGCTGGATGGAGACAGTCCTGGAGCGTCGGCAAGTTGAGACAGCTGTGGATGGGAGGAAAATGAGAATGTTCAGTGCAGGGGTGGCAAGTGGAGACACCCCTGGAGGCGTGTTACAGACGGAGACCGTTTATGAGGGCCGGTGTGTGGAGGGTGTGAGCTATAGATGGAGGGAGAGAGGCAGGGCAAGAGGGAAGGTGTCTGGAGGGAGGTGGAGTAGGTGCTATGGACAGATGGTCCATGCTGGCGGTTGCGGTGGCGTTGGTGTGGTGGTGGTGGGGGGGGGGGGTGGATGTTGAGGAGCGGCCCCAGCTCCCACGCACACAACCCAGCCGGCCCACCGCTCCACCACCCACCTGGTACCTCCACCTGTGCCGCCCATTTCGCCCCTCCACCTTCCTATGCTACCCATACCGCCCTCCAGCCGCCCATACACTCGTCCTGGTACAAAGTTCACGTACCCGGCAGATCCGACCTCCCCGCTCCACCAGAACCACCACCACGACCACCACAGTCGCTGGCGTATGTGTTTCCCACGGTCTGGCGTGGTACAAGGGTACGCTGCTGCCCCCTCTGTTGCAGTGGATGACACGTGGTGGCTCCTGTGTCGCTGTGGGTGACACACGGCTCTTCCTTAATGATTGTGGCCGACACATGACTGCTCCCGTGCTGCTGTGGTTGATACATGGTGCTTCCTTTGTTGGCGACGCTGACACATGGGGTTTCCTTTGTTGGTGTAGTTGACATATGGGTCTTCCTTTGTTGATGTGGTTGACACATGTTTCCTCCTGTGTTGCTGTGGTTGACACATGTTTCCTCCTGTGTTGCTGTGGTTGACACATGCTTCCTCCTGTGTTGCTGTGGTTGACGCATGCTTCCTCCTGTGTTGCCGTGGTTGACACATGTTTCCTCCTGTGTTGCCGTGGTTGACACATGCTTCCTACTGTGTTGCCTTGGTTGACACATGCTTCTTCCTGTGTTGCTGTGGTTGACACATGTTTCCTCCCGTGTTACTGTGGTTGACACATGCTTCCTCCTGTGTTGCTGTGGTTGGCACATGGCTCCTCTTTTGTTGCCGTGGTTGACACATGCGTCATGCTTTGTTGCCGTGGTTGACATATGGTCCTCTTTGGTTGCCTTAGCTGACATATGGTTCCTCATGTGCTGCCGTGGTTGACACATGTTTCATCTTTGGTTGCCGTGGTTAACACATGGTTCCTCCTGTGTTGCCATGGTTGACACGGGTCCTCTTTGGTTGCCAGGGTTGACACATGGGCCCACTTTGGTTGCCGTGGTTGACACATGGGTCCTCTTTGGTTGCCGTGGTTGATACGTGGTTCCTCTTTGGTTGCTGTAGTTGACACATGGTTCCTCTTTGGTTGTCGCAGTTGACACATGGTTCCTCATATGTTGCCTTGGTTGACACATGGTTCATCTTTGGTTGCCGTTGTTAACACATGGATCCTCTTTAGTTGACGTGGTTGACACATTGTTCTTCTTTGGTTGCCGTGGTTGACACATGACTGCCAAGTTACACCTGCAATTGGTATGCATTTCAACCGTTGTGACATGTGGTTGTTCCCTTTCCGCTGCTTCTTTATTGCTGTCGGTGCACAGTTGCTGCTGTGTTGATGTGGATGACACATGGCTGTCGCGTTGCTGTGGGTGGCACATGGCTGTCAGGTTGCTCTGGGTGACACATGGCTGTCGGGCTGCTCTGGGTGCCACATGGCTGTCAGGTTGCTCTGGGTGACACATGGCTGTCAGGTTGCTCTGGGTGATACATGGCTGTCAGGTTGCTCTGGGTGACACATGGCTGTCAGGTTGCTTTGGGTGACACATGGCTGTCAGGTTGCTCTGGGTGACACATGGCTGTCAGGTTGCTCTGGGTGATACATGGCTGTCAGGTTGCTTTGGGTGATACATGGCTGTTGTGTTGCTTTGGGTGACACACCCAATTGTTATTGCAGATGGCATATGGGTGCTTCTGTGTTGAGGTGAATACGAGGCTGTATCTTTCTGCTTTATGTGACACTTGGCCACGTCAGTGTTGCTCTGAATGACTCGTGGGTGCTTCTGTGTTACTATGCAGGACACATACCTACTTTTGGGTGACATTCACTGTTATGGTGTTACTTAGGGTGACACATAGTTTCATTGCTGTGGATGACACAAAGCTACTTTTACGTTCCTGTGGGGTGACATTTTTGTTACTATGGGTGACACTTTGTAACTTTTTGTTTCTGTGGGTTTTTTTTTATGTTGAAGTCTCCAGTCACGGACAAAAGTCTACTTCAAGGCCGGGGCCTTGACTTGAATATAGAGAGAATGATGAAAGGAAAAAGAAAAGACAGTGGAAAGTATTTAGGAAGTTTTGAGAAAGTGAAAAACCTGTCTTTTGCAATGTGCCAGATCATAGTGCCAGATCAAGGTAAAGAGTTCCAAAGCTTCGACAGTAGGGAAAGAAGCAGATAACAAAACGGGCCACCCTTGAGTTGCCGATGGCCACACAGTAATCATGTGACGCAGCAGCTTGCCGAGTATTGCATGGTCTAGCTAGTGGTGGGGGCACACAAGCAGCCAGGTCTCGGCAGCAAAAACCAAAGTAATACCTATAGAAGAGGGGAAGTGAGCCAATATTGTGGCATAGAGCAAGGGGTCAAATTTGGAAGTTAGCCTGGGACAGTTTATAAGTCGGACTGCTTTCGACACAACTTTATCAGGTAAGAATGCAGATCTAGAACCACCCCATATAATGTGAAAGGATTTTGTGTACCCCACTGTGATATCCTGTCCAAGTCTGAGTTTATTGAGGAATCTGTGTCAAGACGAGATGCAGATCGAGTGAGAGAAGAGGAGCAGAATTAAAGGATGTGGATGAATGCAGTGTTAAGTCGTGAGCGTATGAGTGCACTGGATTATTTGTGGAGAGAAAATCGTTGAAAAAAATGAGAAAAAGTGCAGGGGACAGGACAGACCTTGAGAGACACCGCTATTGATGGAGATAAGGGGGGGAGGCTGATCCATCAACAACCACGGAGATATATCGGCCAGAGAGGAAGCTAGATATGAAGGAGCAAAGTGAGGGAGGGAAGCTTAGAGATGAGATCCCGATGCCACACCTTGTCAAAAGCCTTTGATATGTCAAAGGGCAACTACACATGACTCCCCAAGAATATCACTAGTGGATCTCGCCTTACGGAAGCCTTACTGGGGATCAGAGAGAAGACTGTGATTTTCCGAGGTGTTTAAGGATATAGTAGTTGAGGAGGGATTCAAAGACTTTGGAAATGGCAGATGTCAGAGTAATAAGACGATAGTTAGAGGGGTCAGAACGGTCACCCTTCTTAAGGATGGGATGTATGAATACATACTTCCAAGGAGAAGGAAAAGTTTTGTTTTTTAAACAAACGGAACAGACGAGCAAGCACAGGTGCAAGTTTAGAGGCACATTCTTTCAGTGCACGGGGATCGATGCCATTAGGACCATAAGCCTTGCTTTTGTTCAGAGAAATAAGCGCTATTCGGACAGTCCGAAAAGAGATTATACGGGAAGGGGAATAGGATTAGTAAGAGGAGCATCAGAAAGTGAAGGAATTTTGGTCATCCAAGATAGAGTTAGAGGAGAAACGGGAAGCAAAGAGAGTTGCTTTGTCTATGGGAGAGACAGCTATAGTACCGTCCGAGCGGAAGAGTGAAGGGAAGGTAAAGCGACTGTTAGAGATACCTTTAGCTAAAGACCAGAAAGACATATCAGTGGATGACGAGGAGAGGTTATCGTACTTTCTTTGAATAAATAAAGGAACGCTTCGCATCACGGATAACGTACTTGCACTGATCACGGGCAATGATAAAAGCTGAATGGGAGCCAGAGGAAGGACAGTTTTTCTAAGCTCGATATGCCTGATCCCATGCCTGAATGGCCTCAGAACAGGAGCGGTTGAACCATGGATTGAAAGAAGAGGTGATCTTGGAGGAAGACGGGATAAATGCTTCCATTCCTGCAACTATAACCCTCTGCCATGTGTTTGGCGGAGACAAAAACATCACCACATTAGAGACAGTAATTCACCCAAGGAAAGTCAGAAAAGAAGTTACGAAAGTTATTCCAGTCAGCTTTGTTCAGGGGCCAGTATTTGCGCTTCGAAGGGACTACTGGAGGGGGAGATGCCGTTAGAATAGATACAGATTCTCTTGGCATCAGAAGTTAGCAATTTCGATCTGGTCTTCCTAGATGTTGAAGCACATGATACATCTTCTGATGTGTCCGACTGTGCCTCACTTGTATGTGAGATCTCTTTCTTTTAGCCATCAAATAACTTTCCTCGTTAATATAAAGGTTCCTTCGTTTATCATGCCATTTAATCTTCCTTCGTCTCTGATGAGGTTTTGGAAACAGTATCCGAGCAGAATATTCTAAGTGTGGTCTGACAAGGGCTTTATATAGAGTACTTATTTTCTTTCATTTATAATTGATATTTCTAACTGTGAAACTAAATTTTCTTTGTTGTATTGTATAAAGTTAAGCATTTTTTTTTTTTGGTATATTTTTGGTCATTCCAGATGACGATTCCATGCCTGCCGAATATTCTCACCTTGTGCTTGTAATATTGTCGCATCAGGCGCGCTATGATCATTTGAAGTGTATTGAGAATTATAATCATAATTCAGTATTATATATATATATATATATATATATATATATATATATATATATATATATATATATATATATATATATATATATATATATATTCTTTCTTTCTGTCATACTATTCGCCATTTCCCGCCTCAGCGAGGTAGCGTTAAGAACAGAAGACTGGGCCTTTGAGGGAATATCTTCACCCGGCCCCCTTCTCTGTTCCTTCCTTTTGAAAAAAAAAGAAAAAGAAAAAAATTATATATATATATATATATATATATATATATATATATATATATATATATATATATATATATATATATATATATATATAATGTGGTGACAAGTTCATTTGGCAGGCATCTCTCTCCTGTATATTAAGCTGACTGAAACCTTGAAAGATCCTGGGAAATATACGATAGTTTGTTATCGTGGCAGATTTTGAGAATTTGCTTTCAATTATTCACACAGACACTTGAAAATAGAAATTAAGAAAAAGATATGTGGGCTTCGAACCGAGGCTTGTGGTCCGAGATGTTTCATAACAGACAAAAGAAATGATCCGCCACGTTGAACCAGTTCATAGCGGGAGCTGTGTTGATATTGACCGACTAGTGCATCTTCATTTGAAGATGTCAGTGTTTTGTCCCGTCTTATCAGTCCAACATTATAAGGTTTTACTTTGAACCAGCTTGAATGAGACTGTAAACCAGCTTGAATGAGACCGATGGATGATTTCACTTGTGTTTTCGACCTCCTCGTTTCGTTCATCAGCGTTACGTTAACGAAGTTCCCATTCCTTCGGCGCTTGCCTTTCCTGTAGCGAATATTTCAGTGATAGGAAACGTTATATATCGTCTTGATTCATACAGCACTGAAGGATTTTGGTGGTCATCAGGACCAAGTGACTTTCGATACTAGTTCTTTTTTAAGTACAAGTTCTTTATATAGCTTTAAATATTGTGGAAGTAAATTTTTTTTTCTTCACTGTCCCTCCCTAAAAATGATGTCTTGTGATTGTGGTATTGTATAACATTTTTCGGTGGTGAACGCTTGAGCCAGCGGGTTTTTTTTTGTTTTTTTTTTTGTTTAGTGATAGAGACATTTCTTTGTCTGAGGTGTTGGTGGGCGTGAGGAGGTGGCGAGGGTGTGGTGACATAAGGTCAGGTCAGGATGCAGTGAGAGAAGACAAAGACCGTGGGAGGAAAAGCAGTGACCAGCTGTGTATGACGAAGCAGTGACCAGCTGTGTATGACGAGGCAGTACCCAGCTGTGTATGACGAAGCAGTGACCAGCTGCGTATGACGAGGCAGTACCCAGCTGTGTATGACGAAGCAGTACCCAGCTGTGTATGACGAGGCAGTACCCAGCTGTGTATGACGAAGCAGTACCCAGCTGTGTATGACGAGGCAGTACCCAGCTGTGTATGACGAAGCAGTGACCAGCTGCGTATGACGAGGCAGTACCCAGCTGCAGATGACGAAGCAGTGACCAGCTGTGTATGACGAGGCAGTACCCAGCTGCAGATGACGAAGCAGTGACCAGCTGCGTATGACGAGGCAGTACCCAGCTGTGTATGACGAAGCAGTACCCAGCTGTGTATGACGAGGCAGTACCCAGCTGTGTATGACGAAGCAGTACCCAGCTGTGTATGACGAGGCAGTACCCAGCTGTGTATGACGAGGCAGTGCCCAGCTGTGTATGACGAGGCAGTACCCAGCTGTGTATGACGAAGCAGTGACCAGCTGCGTATGACGAGGCAGTACCCAGCTGCAGATGACGAAGCAGTGACCAGCTGTGTATGACGAGGCAGTACCCAGCTGCAGATGATAAAGCAGTGCTTAGTTGCGAATGGTGAAACAGACATAAAGCTAGGATGGATGGCTAGAAATATAAACCGTAAAATGATAGAGAAATAAGAGTTGCACATCGCTTCGCCCTAGCCATACCAAATTTAGAATCTGCTCTTCAGTTCTGGTCGCCAGACCTCGTGAAAGACGAGGAGAAAAAAAAGGCTAGAACAGATACAGAGACGACCAACAAAATTCATGCTGTCTCTCAGAGACAGACCTCATGAAGGAAAACTCATAGAAATCTAAAATTGTATTTAAAGAATGTTTACTCCGAGGAGCTTCAGTCGAGGTTCTGAAGAATACCAAATAATTTCGACGATACAACTCGAGAAAGTTCCATCGAGTTAGAATAGAGATGGGAAGATATGATGGCATAAGGTGAAGTGATGGAGGGAGATGGAATACAGACGTGGGCCAAAGTTTCGCCGTCAGTAGAGTTACAAAACACTGCAGTAAACTACCACATGATGCTGTCAAGATTAAGATTTTCAGTACACTCGGCACACAGGTGTTAATGTTATAGTGGTGTTGATAATCAGTTAGAAAAAAAGAACATGTGGTTCATGATACGCCTATTGAAAACTAACAATATTTACCTATTTTAGTTTTTTCTTAGGAGAGTAAGGGAGTAAGTCCTACCCCTGAATGTTCTTTGGCTGTGTTTACATCAGAATGTGCTTTTCATTTCTCCTTTCCTATAGAATTTCCGTATCAGTATATTCCCTCTATTGCATGGTGCTCCATCCTCTCTCTCTCTCTGTCTCTCTCTCTCTCTCTCTCTCTCTCTCTCTCTCTCTCTCTCTCTCTCTCTCTCTCTCTCTCTCTCTCTCTCTCTCTCTCTCTCTCCCTCCCTCCCTCCCTCCCTCGTATTTACTTTAATGATAAGTTCAGCTGATGTACTGGTCGTAATGGATACAGACAGACTCGTGGGCAGACGTTTGATCTCAAGGGAGGCGAAGTACTCTTTCTTCAACAGGATGGCTAACAAGTGGAATGGTTTACTAGTTACAGGTGTATAAAGCAGTACCGTAGACACGTTAAGAAGAGACTTTATGAATGTCTCGCTTTAGATTTACGACTGACATCATTTTGGCTTCCTTAGTGACATGGAAGGTTTATACGCGGTTTTCTCTTTGGAAGATCTGGACGTCCTTCTACTCTCACCGCGCTAATGTATGCGTTACTGATCCATTCCACCCTCACAAATAGCCTCGTTAGGACCCAGTGGTCTGGTGGTGTTTATATTTGTATTCCTCTGTGTTCATCAGCCAGCCTGTATCCCTGCCCCTCCCTTTTACCCTGTGTTATTGGCTCTATAGGCCACTAGCCTCGTGGGTATAGGGGGTCGGGTGGAGGGTAGTGGCGCTAGGTGACGTGTGTGTCCTGCACTCCATCCTAGTAGTGTGAGGTGACTTATAGCACCGTATCTCTCCTGCCTCAACCTAGACATGCTAGGTGACTTACGGGGCCGGGCCTGGACGTGTTTGGTGACTTATGAGTCCATATCTCTCACCTAAACCTGGATATGTTTGATGACTTACGGGGTCATATATCCTCCGGGGGGTCATATCTCCCACCTGAACTTGGACATGTTTGTTGACTTACGGTGTCGTATTTCTCCTGGGGGGACGTATCTCCTACCTCAACCAAGTCATGTTTGGTGACTTACGTGGTCTTATCTGTCTCGCACCTCGACCTAAAGGTGATTGGTGACACACAAGGCCTTCTCTTTCTCGTCTCAACCTGGTCATGCTTGATGACCTATGGGGCCGTATTTCTCCTACACTTCAACCTGGACATATTTGGTGATTATTTCTTGGTATATCTAAGGCTCCAGCAGTAGACAATAGTGCTCATGAAGGCCAGTCCCTCAGGGGAACATGAAAAAGGGTTTTAAGGAAGCAGTGAATGAAGGAGAAAGCGAAAATTATGATAGAAGAGTTTCCAGAGAGATTGCAAGCCTTCCTTACAAAACAGGGGCAAGTTGTATCTGCTGGGATAGAGAGGACTGCGTGATGAAGTCCCAGAGCTTAGCGGTGTAGGGAAAGAAACAGACGTCAGAGCGGCTGACACTTTGAGTTTCCAGTAGATATACAGTAATCGTGTGGCTCGCTATGGCTTGTCGAGTATTACGTTGTCTACCTAGGTAATGGTGGAGGGATGCAAGAAGCCAGATCTCTGGAGCAAGAACCGAAGATATATCTGTATCAGAGAGAGAAAGAGAATGACCATTAGTGCGGTGGACAGGTAGTGGGGTCAAGTTTAAATGTCATATTGAGAGAGTTAGATCGCTTTCCGTGAAATCATTATGTAGAGTTCGAACCTCTCCAGGAGTGAAGTAGTATCTTTAAGCAGTAGAGAATAATCTTCGTAGTCTGAAAAGGATTCTCGATCTGGTATGGGCAGACTGCTGCTATTCATGTAATGTGGGACTTGCAAGATGGATTCGAAGTTACGTTGACACCAAAGTATGAATATTGCTCTGACTTATATCAGGACGCAGCCATTAGAAGAGACGGGAAAGTTACGAGAGGTTTCATAAAATGACTTATGGAGAGACTTAAGTTTTAGTGGTGTTAAACCTAACAAGGTTACGTTCACCCTACAGGGAAGCCTTGTCCAAATCTGAATTCACAGAGGCAGCTGTGGCGAGACGCCCAGGAGCAAGAGAAATATGGAGCTTATTTGATGGAAAAGAGTTGAGAATGTCGTATTGATTCGTTTTTGTAAAAGCGCATTAGTTTATTTTCAAAGAAAGTGAAAACTTGAGAGAGGAGGAAGAGTGTGGGAGACAGGAGAGAGCCCTGAAGAACACCGCTGACGATAGAGAAGGAAGAGATTATCTACCAACACGTAGAGTAATGGACTTACCAGAAAGGTTATGAGAGGATAGAGTGATGGAGGGAAATTTAGAGAAAAGCTCCCGGTGCCACACCCTCTTGAAGGCATTCGAGAACGGTTTACTACCTAAGTTCCCCCCTCAAGTGTCTCACAGAGGATGACTAGGTATTAGAGGTGAGGGGTATGACCGGTGCATCTCTCCTCACGCCAAACCATCCTGATGAACCATACTGGAGATATTGGAGAGCAGATTGTGTGATTAAAGATGTCTGGAGGAATGGGAGATTGAGGAGAGATTCAAAGACATTTGGAAAGAGTGGAAGTCAAAAGAACGAGACGATAGTTGGGAAGGTTAGAGTGGTCACCTTTCTTCGGGATACGCTTGTTTCCAAGAAGGAAAAGTTTTTTCAAGGCATAAACGAGACAATTGGGCGAGCGGAGGGGCAAGTACAGTAGCGCACGCGTTCTGAAGACACGAAGAAGGGAAGCCATCTGGCCCATACGCTGCCCTTGTGAACCAAGAGTGTTATTTTGACTATACCGCCAGCACTTGTGTGGTGACGCAAGGTACCGGGTCTCCTCTGGACTCCCATCCTCATCATGTGTGGTGACACACACCACCATGTGTCCGAAACATTTGTCTGGACAGTAGAGATGGACAGAACATGGGAAGCAGATGTCTGTATCCGAATGGCGGACGGTACATGACGCCGCCTGGGCACGTACTCAAACCTAAGGAACATGAAACAGTATGGTTAACGTTTAAATCCATCTGTGGTCAATTTTGTGAGTTGACAAGTGTGAGGGAATGAGAGCTGTGGATACGAATTCATGAGGGAGAAATGAGTGAGGGGTATCTTTATTTTTTTTTTCTTCTTCCTCATGTTTGTCTACTTGTTTTATCTCTTTTTATTTTTCCTTCCTATTCGCTCATTTGCCATGTTCGGTGAGGGCAGGTGAGGACCGGTGTTGGAGAAGGTGTGAAGCAGGTGTGGTGGATCCACGGGTAAATGGTTAGTTGAGCGAAGCAGATGTGAACACCTGCGCTTGTATCCTCTTTAGGTACACACACACACACACACACACACACACACACACACACACACACCCTCTGAATTTTGGAAGAGAAATTATTTCATGAATCGAGTGAGTTACAGTTCGCCTCATGCATATATTTATGGCCAATAAACTCTGCTTTTGACTAGAATTTCAGTGCAGTGTAATATTAATTAGGAAGTAGATTATACAGTGAAGATTTTTCACTGGAGATCGATAGTTCAGGCATCCCAGTCACCGCTAGGGACGTCAGGGCTGTGCCCTCGATTATAGACACTCCTGGGACAGCCCGTATAATTACTCTTACTTATAAACAGCGAGGCACTCTATAATACCATGGGAATTATAGGCACACACACCCCTATTATGTTTCATCCGTGAGTTATCTGTATCGACGACCCAATTATTATATCGTTAATTGAATATCTCTCGGGCCAGTAATTCACACCTTCCCAAATTCTCTCAAGAGGCCATATGTTGCAGTCAGGGGCGTAGCGTTGGCTCAAGCACAGCCATTATATACCTCGCCAGTCCTTCCCTGCGCTGTGAAGGAGGCAGCAAAACTACACCAGTTGCCTGGAGTCTTGGATAAGTTTTGGACGTGTAGACTCAGGGACGTGCAGACACTGTAGTGACCATGGTAGACTCAAGGACGTGTAGACACTGTAGTGACCATGGCAGACTCAGGGACGTGTAGACACTGTAGTGACCATGGTAGACTCAGGGACGTGTAGTCACTGTAGTGACCATGGTAGACTCAGGGACGTGTAGACAATGTTGTGACCATGGCAGACTCAGGGACGTGTAGACACTGTAGTGACCATGGTAGACTCAGGGACGTGTAGACACTGTTGTGACCATGGGAGACTCAGGGACGTGTAGACACTGTAGTGACCATGGTAGACTCAGTGACGTGTAGACACTGTAGTGACCATGGTAGACTCAGTGACGTGTAGACACTGTAGTGACCATGGCAGACTCAGGGACATGTAGACACTGTAGTGACCATGGTAGACTCAGGGACGTGTACACACTGTAGTGACCATGGTAGACTCAGGGACGTGTAGACACTGTAGTGACCATGGTAGACTCAGGGACGTGTACACACTGTAGTGACTATGGTGGACTCAGGGACGTGTACACACTGTAGTGACCATGGTAGACTCAGTGACGTGTAGACACTGTAGTGACCATGGTAGACTCAGGGACGTGTAGACACTGTAGTGACCATGGTAGACTCAGTGACGTGTAGACACTGTAGTGACCATGGTAGACTCAGGGACATGTAGACACTGTAGTGACCATGGTAGACTCAGGGACGTGTACACACTGTAGTGACTATGGTGGACTCAGGGACGTGTAGACACTGTAGTGACCATGGTAGACTCAGGGACGTGTAGACACTGTAGTGACCATGACAGACTCAGGGACAAGTAAATATTGTAGACACTCCTTGCCTCTAACACTGAAAGCTGTACAATACTTTTCCTTCGTCTTTCTCCCTCCTTATAACCTCTCCATTTTTATGAGTCGCATCTGCAAACGTTTAAGGAGCTCAAAATATCCCCCCCCCCACTTTTTTTTATATTTGACTCATAACTTAACCTGGCTGCTAGTGGGGCATGGTTTTCATTTGTGTATTTAAGACATGGTGTACAACGTGATTGTACAGCCACGTACAGAACGTGTCCTTCACAAAATTCAACTGTAATACCATCCACTACTGTCGCCTTGCCATATTTCATCTCACACAAGGCTTTTACCACCTGTTCTTCTTTTTTTTCTTTTTTTTCTTTTTTTTACCAAACCACTTGCGATTTTTTTACTTCGCGTACCTCCCCGGCCCAAACCACCCCCACATCAGCCACCGTGCCCCTAAACACAATCAACAGTCCTTCAAAATGCTCACTCCATCTCTTCGTCTCCTCATTTCTGCCTTTTACCACTTTGCCATTTCCCCTCGTTTTTCTCACACTGTAAAACTCCTTCCAAAACATTTTCATGTTCTCACTGAAGTATATTGATACTCGCTCTCTTTCCAACTCTCATTTGCCCTCTTTTTCAGTCCCTACACCTTCGTCTTCACTCACCCCCTTCCGTTTTCTGTTCCTACCACCAGCGTTGTCGGCATCGTTGTCGGCATCGTTGTCTCCTGTGGTTGAGGTTGGCGACAACCTCCCTTCCAGTGGACCCACGTATTGTGTTGTTTGAAAGTCACAGAATTATAACAAAAACTGTTCATTCCAGTTTCCAGTCCGTACCTTTTCCAGTTTTCAGTCTAGGAACTGAATGTTCCCACACTTTATGCTTTACTTCCAGTTTCCAGTCTGTATCTTTAAATACCAATTTCAGGTCCATTTTTTTTTTTCTGTATCTTCAACTTCCAGTTTCAGGTCCGTGTGTTTTCATTCTAGTTTCCAGTCTTTATCTTGTACTTAACAGTAATCACACCCCATCTTCAAGTGTCCAGTCCACATCTTTTACTTACAGTTTCTGGTCTCTGTCTTTTACTTCCAGTTTCCAGTCCATATCTTTTACTTCCAGTTACCAGTCTCTTTATTTTCCTTCCAGTTTCCAGTCTGTATCTGTTCATTCCCTTCTCCAGTTCATACCTGTTGATTTCAGTACAGATTTTTCACTGCAGTTAACGAAAGCTATTAATGGTAGCCACAGTTGCCAGTGTCAGTTATGGGTTGTAATCATTTGGTATTGGTGCGAATGATAATTTGTTAGATAAGATTATACGCGCGTTAGATGTTATCTCCCATTATCACAGTGTAATTATAAGAGTATAATTTCCTTTATGATTCCTTTTATAAGCTGATGAATTCTATTTTAAGTAGTAGATGCTAATTACAATCTATCGGTGCCAATTATATGCAGGCATTTGTAATTAGAAGCTTTCATTTCCAATTACAAGCCGTAAATTCCAATTACAAGTTGTAAATTCCAATTATAAGGTGATAATTCCAATCAGCAGGTGTTGCCAAACAATTATGGTGTGAGTGTTGCCAGTGGCGTGCGATGGGTGCGAGACCCTCCCTCACCCTGTACACAATTGGCTAATGGGGCATCGCGCACCTCCCTCCCTCGCCCTGCCGCGTCCCTCTGTGCAAGGGCGGACCATAAACCTGTGGAGCAGTGGTGTGGCAGGCAGGGCCGAGGACAGGGGACAGGGCGCGGTGTTGGTGTGGTGTGGTGGTATAGGGTCTGTTTTGTGTATCTGTGGCGAGTGAGGACCATAGGGATCATTCTGCAGTGCCGTGGTCGCGTGGTGCACGCGTCTGTTGCAGTGATGTGCAGGTTTGGGGCATGGTTCGTTATCCATCCCTGTGGTCAAGTAGGCGCGGCGTCTCTATAATTTGCGGTCACCTGGCGGACTAGTGGCTGACCATTTTGCAGTGCTGAGGCGAAGTAGGGGCAGAGTTGTCCTGTAGAAGGGGTAGAGGAAGGGGGAGGAAGAGGTTTTTGGTCCAGAAGTGAGTAGGGAGGCCTCTGGGAGGGAGTCTGAGTGGTTGGTGTGGTGTAGACCACACAACACTAGGGACCCTCACCACTGGTGTACACCACACAACACCAGGGACCCCCACCACTGGTGTAGACCACACAACACCAGGGACCCCCACCACTGGTGTAGACCACACAACACCAGGGACCCCCACCACTGGTGTACACCACACAGCACTAGGGACCCCCACCACTGGTGTAGACCACACAACACCAGGGACCCCCACCACTGGTGTAGACCACACAACACCAGGGACCCCCACCACTGGTGTAGACCACACAACACCAGGGACCCCCACCACTGGTGTAGACCACACAACACCAGGGACCCCCACCACTGGTGTAGACCACACAACACCAGGGACCCCCACCACTGGTGTAGACCACACAACACCAGGGACCCCCACCACTGGTGTAGACCACACAACACCAGGGACCCCCACCACTGGTGTAGACCACACAACACCAGGGACCCCCACCACTGGTGTAGACCACACAACACCAGGGACCCCCACCACTGGTGTACACCACACAACACCAGGGACCCCCCACCACTGTTGTAGACCACACAACACCAGGGACCCCCACCACTGGTGTAGACCACACAACACCAGGGACCCCCACCACTGGTGTAGACCACACAACACCAGGGACCCCCACCACTGGTGTAGACCACACAACACCAGGGACCCCCACCACTGGTGTAGACCAGACAACACCAGGGACCCCCACCACTGATGTACACCACACAACACCAGGGACCCTCACCACTAGTATACACCACACAACACCAGGGACCCCCACCACTGGTGTAGACCACACAACACCAGGGACCCCCACCACTGGTGTAGACCACACAACACCAGGGACCCCCACCACTGGTGTAGACCACACAACACCAGGGACCCCCACCACTGGTGTAGACCACACAACACCAGGGACCCTCACCACTAGTATACACCACACAACACCAGGGACCCCCACCACTGGTGTAGACCACACAACACCAGGGACCCCCACCACTGGTGTAGACCACACAACACCAGGGACCCCCACCACTGGTGTAGACCACACAACACCAGGGACCCCCACCACTGGTGTAGACCACACAACACCAGGGACCCTCACCACTAGTATACACCACACAACACCAGGGACCCCCACCACTGGTGTAGCCGGGCTGGTACCATCGGCAACTTTCCCGCGTCAGATAAGCTGTTAACGCGGTGGACAAGCCGATAAGACACGGTTGTCGCGGCCGCTGGTATGGTCGGAGTGGGTCATCTGGCAAGTAGCGACTTAGGGCCATGTGTGATGGTGTTGTTGTGCCCCTCTAGCCCGGAGCCTGGCGGGCCCTGTTGGCGGTGCGGGTTGACACGGTGGCAAGGCCCTCCCTGCCCCTCAACCCTATGCACCTGAGCTTTGCTTTGGGTACTTAAGGTCATTACCGACCATCGGTACAAGGGCTTTTTCCTGTACCTTTAACAATGGCTCACCGAACATTTGGTATTCCTGTTTAAAACTCTACCAATATGCTTTACCCTCCACTGGTATACTTGGACGCCCAGTTGCCATGCCCCTGACCACTGCATCCAATTGCCTGAAACCCTCTCAGAATCATTAACCATCGTTGTTATGTGTGAACATCGTGATGTCTCCTCGTGGGCCAAATTTGGGTTTTCGTCCCGACTCTTGTCTCTAGATGTCAGATAAAGATCATGAAGAGTAAGGGACCCAGGCCCGAGCCTTGCGGTACCCCGCACGCCACGCGCAGGCGGTCGCGTCCTTCCCTCATTTCATACCAGCTGGGGAACCTCTGCCTGTAAGTCATTCCGGCAGCTGTGTGCAGACATGATCTCCTCTGTCTTGTGATTTGATTCTGGCCAACATGTCCTTTATATGGCGCTTTACGAAGAGTTTTTTTTCCTTTTCTTTGGAGGACGTGCAGTTATTTTTGCATCTGAGGATATCATTGAATACCAGTGATTCTGTACGTGATTCGAGAATGCTGTCAGAGTCACAGATTGTGAACCTATATTGCCGAGTCCGTGTTAATTTACGAGCTGAATCAACAGGTGTGGGTCTGAGCAGTAGCACCTGTTACTTTTTGTGTTTTTTTGAGAATATACAAATTAGGTGTGAGTTTGTATGGAGGTGTAGAGGTGTGTAATGACAAGTGTAGCTCTCAACACTTTTTGTTATTAGAGAGGGGGAATGTATGTCTCACCTCTCCCTCCTCACCATGTGCCTTCCCCCTCTTCCTTCCCCCGTCACATCTCTCCCCTGCCTTCCCCTCACCCTGGCCCCAGTGCGACCCGCCACCCCCCACTGCTGATACACACCAGAGGTTCCCTTTCAAGACATTCCAAAACGTCACAGGGCCACCAGCCGGCGCACCTCAAGCCGTCCCGGGACGTCTCAACAGGTCACTGAACACCTCAGGGGCATGCCAGAGTCTCACGGCACATTATGGAGCACCTCAGGGCACGTTGGAATCTCTCAGCACATTATGGAGCATCTCAGGGCACGTTGGAATCTCTCAGCACATTATGGAGCACCTCAGGGCATGTTGGAATCTCTCAGCACATTATGGAGCGTCTGAGAGCATGATTGGAGTCTCTCAGCATATTTCGGAGCGCCTCAGGGCATCCCAGAGTCCCTCAGCTCATCATATAACACCTCGGAGCATGACAGAGTCTCTCAGCACATTATGGACCGTCTCAGGGCATATCGGGGTATCCCAGCACACTATGGAGGATCTGAGGACATGCCGAAGTCCCTCTGCACATCATACAGCATCTCAACGTCATGTCGTATCCTGGAGCATCTCAGCACATCACAGCACACCCCAGGTCATCCCGGGGGATCTCAGCTCGTCATGGGATATCCCAGGTCATCCTGGAGCATCTCAGCACATCACAGCACACCCCAGGTCATCCCAGAGTTCTTGATAACATCCCATGGTCCTTCCAGAAGCCAGCCAGCATCTCAGCTCATCTCAGTGAACCTTGATCATTTTCAACCATTTCAAGGATGCCTCAAGGTATTCCAGAAGACCCTGAGGCATGTGTGGACAACCTGGGAGCATGTGTAAACACCAGGGAGCATGTGTGGACAACCTGGGAGCATGTGTAAACACCTGGGAGCATATGTGGGCACCTAGGAGCATGTATGGCCATCTGGGAGCATGTATGGACACCTGGGAGCATCTGTGGATACCTGGGAGCATCTGTGGACATCTGGGAGCATCTGTGGACATCTGGGAGCATATCAGAATATTCAGGTGTATCTCAGAAAACTTGAAACATCACAGTGCACTCTGGAGCATCTCAGGACATTTTGGAGCATCTTGGAGCACTCCGGAGCATCTCAGAGCATTGGAGCATTTAAGGGTGCCCTAGTTAGGGTGCTCAGGATTTTCTGGATCATCTCGTAACACCTTGGAATATATGAAGACTCTCTGGAGCATCTCAGAAGACTTTAGAACATCTTAGGACATGATGGAGCATCTCAGGACACCCTAGAGCAGCTCAGGACTCCACAGAGCATCTCAGGACTCCCGGGGGATCTCAGGTCTTACTAGATTATCTCAGTAGACTTGGTTGCATCTCTGGGTGTCCCGGAGCACCTCAAGACATCACGGAGCGTCTTAGGACAACACATAGCTTCATAGGACATTTAGGAGTCTCTTGGGATATTTCCAAGTATCAGAGAATATTCAAGAGTATTGAGGACATCTTGGAACACCTCAGGACATCTTAGAGCACCGCAAGATATGTTAGAGCACCTCAGGGTATCTGAGAACATCTCAGGAAATATTAGAGCCCCTCTGAACATCGTTGAACACCTCAGGACATCTTAGGGCTCTGTATGACATCTTGGAACACCCCAGGAAGTCTTTGAGCACCTCAGAACATCTTAGACATCTTAGAATACCTCAGGACATTTTAGAGCAGCTCAGGACATTTTAGAAAACCTCGTGACATCTTACGAAACCTCATGACATCTTTTAAAACCTCATGACATCGTAGAGCACCTCAGGACATTGTAGAACACCCCATGACATATCGAGAACGCATTGGGATATCGTAGAGCACCATAGGACGTCTTAGAATATATCAGGACATTTTAAAGCTCCTCAGGACATCTTAAAACACCCCAGGACATCTTGGATCACCCCAATACATCACAGAATACCCCAGGACATCTAGGAATAATTCAGAAGACCCAAGATTTATTCAAGAACACCCGAGTTGCGTCTTTGGACATGTAGGTCTTATCTTGTGAGATAATGAATGAATCTGGTCTATCCTTGAGCACCCTTGGGTAACTCGGGAGTTGCTGTGGATGTCATGGAACATGTAGAAATGATCTCCAGATGTACGGCAGCATTCCAGGACCTCCTGGACCACGCCAGGGGATATGGCGTTGTCGAAGGACTCCTTAAAGGACGGAGTATGTTGGCGTGTCATAGAGGGAGCACTCGAGGATGCTCTTCCTCTGATTAGCTTCCCTCTCAACCTCCTGGGTGTGGGTCCTACTGTGTGAAGAGCGGGGACTTGATTCTCTTCGTGAGGACCCTAGGGCTAGTGTATAGGCCGAGGACAGGTCCCTGGGTTGTGTGTCCAGGGCACGGTGAGGTTCGGGTGTCCTGGGTATGTCGAGGCGGGGCTGGTGTGTCCAGGGCACGACTGGGAGGGGTAGTTTGTCAAGGTCTCGTAGTGGTGATGTGTCCACATGATGGGGACATCTTAGACGACCTCAGGACATCTGAGTGAGGCAGGTCAGGGCCGTGTCCTTGGGGTAGGACAGGGCCGTGTGCGTAGGGCAGTTCGGAGAGAGGTTCCTGGAGGAGGTGGTGTCCAGGTCAGACCTGGCGAGTCCTCGGGCAGGGCAGGACCGCAGCAGTTGGCACCTTTCACCGGGTCTTTGTGTGGTGGGTGGCTGGCCCACCCGCCAGGGCAGCGGATCGGGCCGCCCACAGGTTCCCTGCCGCCCTCGTGGCAGTTGCGGGCGTGGGCGTACGGGTGCCGGTCATTTAACCTGTGGTGGGCTGGGTTTAGGGCGCGGCGGCCCCTGCCTGCAGCGTGTGCCGGGCCACGACCCATATTGTTGTCATATTGTGGTGCGGGCGGCGGAGCCCGGGTCACCCCGCCCCGCCCCGCCCCGCCCCGCCTCGCCTCGCCTCGCTTGCACTGCCACATGTCGCCACCAGCCTCGCCCGCACGCCACCCACCCACCCACCGTGCCGTATGGAGGGGTGACATGACATTCGGAGGCCCGGCGGGTGGAGGGGGTAGGTGAAACGGGCGTGGGAAGTTGTGGAATCACAGGGTGACCCGCCAACTGTCCCCCTACACACACACACACACACACACACACACACACACACTCTCTCTCTCTCTCTCTCTCTCTCTCTCTCTCTCTCTCTCTCTCTCTCTCTCTCTCTCTCTCTCTCTCTCAAGTTGCTGGAAAAGGGGAAACAAGGATGACACTGGAGTTAAGTTATGGTGAGAGGTAGGAGGCCATGAATTTGCCTCGTAAGGAAGAGAGAAGAGTAAGGGGTGACTTATTCACAACCTTAAAGTTTCTAAACAAGTTTGATGAGGTTGGACAGTGACCCGTTCGTCCAAAGATGCCAAGATAAGAACAACTAGTGGCCATAAAATGAAATTAAGCAAGGAACTTGCTGGAAGATGATGTAAAAAAAAAAAGAAAAAGGTATTTTACAAAATTGGAATAAAGAGTGAATGGAAAATGTAAATACTGACCACATGATTTTATTTTCTAGAAAAACCCATGATGGTAGAGAAGGTTCAAACGATGGTGGGCTCCCAGGAGCATAGAACTCTCCCCGTAGTGTGCAGAAATAGAATCTCTCTCTCTCTCTCTCTCTCTCTCTCTCTCTCTCTCTCTCTCTCTCTCTCTCTCTCTCTCTCTCTCTCTCTCTCTCTCTCACACACACACACACACACACACACACACACACATAACTGTTGGCTTCGGGATGTCGAGCAGTGATACAACTGTTAAGTGTTGTGAAGACCAGAGGTTGTGAAACCCATCTTGAAAGTTGTTGGTCATTAGTGCCGTCCACTAGAGTCCTTGATGATGGTTGATGTAAAGCTGATGTAAAGTCACGACATGACTCACTGAGTCAGTATGAAAGATCATGAATGAAATTCTATCGCCGAAGGCAACAGAAATTGAAAGAACGTAAAGAATTTATTGATAATTGAAAACTCTGGCAGCTAATGTGACCAGTTAGCTTCAAAGAACTTTTTGTCTCGATGGACAACGTTATGAGCCGAGAAGAAAAGCAACACATATATATATACCTATCTAGACACATCTCTTCAGCTCCTCTGTATGTTATCATTCACCGCCGCAGATCAAGCAGTTCGTCACCAGTGAAGGGGTTGAGACGAAGATATTCTCAAATCGCTTCGTCAATAGTGTTGGAAATATTAGTATTCTAATATATAATTAGTCTTTTGGGCCAATAGAACCACCTGATCCTGTTCTTAGAAGAATGGCTGAACAGTTGTGGACCTTTTGTATTGTCTGAACCTGGCGAGGCCACCAAACCTGTTACCAGACACATTCAGTCAAGCTAGACAAAAATTACCTTTTTTTTTTTTTTTTACTTGGATTTTTTAAAGACAGAAATGTGCTAGAGAGTAGTTCGTCGTGACGAAATCCAGAGGAAGTAGCGGGCGAGGTGAAGAAATAAACGTTCAGTCACCTGTGACCATAAGATCGAAGGTGTTGATGGAAATTATTGAGAAACAGTATTAAGAGGTTAATACACTTGGAAGAGAAGAAGAGATTGAGCAATCAGATCAGAGAGAACATGACGCGTGTCTTCAGACACGGAGTGGAATGAGGAATTTGAAAAATGTGGTCACAGAATCAGATCAGCTGAGGGGATTCAGTAGGAGTATATGTATATAACCAGGTGAAACAGGACACAATTATTGATATGAGATAAGGATCAGCAGGATGTTTATTGCATGTTGTAAGAAACGGTTGTAGATAAGGATAATTCCGTTAATATTTAGTACGGCGACTGTCAGTTATGCCGGTAAGGGAGGAGTGTCTGTCTGGCACGATGGAACAAAAGACTGATGATGTAGTTGGGAGGGACATCTGGGCACGATGAAGGAGAGGGGCTCTGGGAATTAATTGAAGCTGTAGAGAGGATAATGTAACTCAGTTCGAACCTTGAACATTTTGGGAAATTTACGGTCCATTGAATACAAGACTGAAAGGGAAAAAATGTGTTTAGAGCATAAAGGATCAAAGTTTGTTGACGAAGAAGATTTTAGAGATAACCAGAAACACTTGAGGTTGATGAGGAAGCATTTATGGGTTTGATAGAAAAGTGGATAACGCAGAAATGATGTAGATGGATGTAGCAAGAATTTTTTTTTATTCATTTTTGCTGAGACGGCACGACCAACTGAATACCCTAATCAAGGCCATCCCTTTAACGTGGTGGGGCGAGTGGGCGGAAGAGCCCCACCAGTGTGACCCAGTGAGCTCGGGAATGTTGAGTGATGAAGATGTCACACTGAAAAGAAGTGTAGAGTAATGCAGATGGTCGAGTAGTAAATGGTCAAGAGGTGAAGTTCAAGGATCGTATCAGGGAAAGTGCACCTGATAGTTTTAAGAGAGACAAGATCTCGCCTGTTCTGTCCTGGAGATACATAGCAGCAAGGAAGGACACATGAGTGACGTGAGGAGGTGAATTGAATCACGTAATAAGATTCTGAAGGTGGTGGAAAGTGGGCCTGCAGGAAGGAAGTGCGTGGTGGCGCTCATGATGTATAATCTTCCTTGGAATCTTAACGAACCAGAACAAGTATACAGTGATATCAGTAAATGGTCTGCTAGGATGGCACATGAAACGGTAAAACAGCCAACACCCAGCGCAGACCAGCCAGTCAGTCAGCCATCATCCAGGGTAGACCAGTCTCAGTCAGCCACCACCCAGGGTAGACTAGCCTGTCAGTCAGTCAGTCAGCCACCACCCAGGGCAGACCAGTCAGTTAGTCAACCACCACCCAGGGTAGATCTGTCTGTCAGTCAGTCAGTCACCACCCAGGGTAGACCAGTCAGTTAGTCAGTCACCACCCAGGGTAGACCAGTCAGGCACCAGCACCACATGATCCACTCCTCGTTGTTCATTCTGGTCAGGTGTAAAGTTTCTGTCAGTGACTGTCCGCCAGCGATGGATCTGAGCGCCGCTACCGTAATGCTGGCCACAGTCTCTTCGTGACACAGGAGCTGCTATAACACTGGCACCACACTGCTCCCGCGACACAAGGCCCTTGTGTATGGCCGCCGATGGTGTGAAGGAAGGGTAGCCACAAGACTAGAATTTCTTTTTTCTCTACACTCCAATCCTCCTGTGTGTCTTACATGGTCGTGTGGAACCCATGGTGGGTGTGGCCTGGTGGTGATGGTGCCCATGTTGGGTGTGTCCCGGTTGTCCTCCATAAACCTTCAACACTGCTAGTAAACACTTCTCTCGGAAGTGGGCTGTGACGAAGTGTAAAGGACCCGACCCCCACATCCGTGTAGCTCCCCTGAGTCACTCGGGGACTGGCAGTGGTACACAGACTCTTGACCACCACACATGGGTATCACCACTCGTAGGTTCGAATGGTGGGAGCAGCAGTCGATCCGCAGTTCATCCGGCTGTTCATCATCCCCTCGGGGCCGGTCTGTAAATTGGGTCCTTGGCTTAGGGCAGGATATATATATATATATATATATATATATATATATATATATATATATATATATATATATATATTATACTTTGTCGCTGTCTCCCGCGTTAGCGAGGTAGCGCAAGGAAACAGACGAAAGAATGGCCCAACCCACCCACATACACATGTATGTACATAAACGCCCACACGCGCACATATACATATATATACATACACAGACATATGCATATATACACATGCACATATTCATACATGCTGCCATCATCCATTCCCGCCGCCACCCCGCCACACATGAAATGACACCCCCCGCCAGCGCGCGAGGTAGCGCTAGGAAAGGACAACAAAGGCCATAATCGTCTACGCTCAGACTCTTGCTGTCATGTGTAATGCACCGAAACCACAGCTCCCTATCCACATCCAGGCCCCTCAAAACTTTCCATGGTTTTCCCCAGATGCTTCACATGCCCTGGTTCAATCTACATCGACCCCGGTATACCACATCCTTCGAGTTCACTCTATTCCTTGTACGCCTTTCATCCTCCTGTATGTTCAGGCCCCGATCGCTCAAAATCTTTTTCACTCTTCCCTCACTCATTCTCTCCATGTCGCCAAACCATTTCAGTACACCCTCTTCTGCTCTCTCGACTACATTCTTTTCATTACCACACATCTCTCTTACCCTTTCACTTCTTACTCGATCAAACCACCTCACACCACATATTGTCCTCAAACATCTCATTTCCAACACATCCACCCTCCTCCGCACGACCCTATCTATCGCCCATGCCTCACAACCATATAACATTGTTGGAACCACTATTCCTTCAAACATACCCATTTTTGCTTTCCGAGATAACATTCTCTCCTTCCACACATTCTTCAGCACTCCCAGAACCTTCGCCTCCTCCCCCACCCTGTGACTCGCTTCCGCTTCCATGGTTCCATCCACTGCCAAATCCACTCCCAGATATCTAAAACCACTTCATCCAGTTTTTCTCCTTTCAAACTTACCTCCCAATTTACTTGTCCCTTAACCCTACTGAACCTAATAACCTTGCTCTTATTCACACACACACACACAGACACACACACACACAGACACACACACACACACACACACACACACACACACACACACACACACACACACACACACACACACACACACACACACACACACACACTGGACCTGTCTCCCGGTCACTGGGAAGCAAGTTTGACCAGATGAAGTTCGTGAGGTCCTCCCACGGGGTGACGCCCACCTTGATGCGTCAGTCGGGATGACACCCAGATGACGCATCATCCGGGATGACACCCAGATGACGCATCATCCAGGATGACACCCAGCATGACACGTCACCAGGGTGACACCCAGCATGACACGTCACCAGGGTGACACCCAGCATGACACGTCACCAGGGTGACACCCAGCATGACACGTCACCAGGGTGACACCCAGCATGACACGTCACCAGGATTACACCCAACATGACACGTCACCAGGGTGACACCCTGCATGACACGTCACCAGGATTACACCCAACATGACACGTCACCAGGATTACACCCAGCATGACACGTCACCAGGGTGACACCCAGCATGACACGTCACCAGGGTGACACCCTGCATGACACGTCACCAGGGTGACACCCTGCATGACATGTCACCAGGGTGACACCCAGGTGAGGCGATGGTCACCCTGCGGCTGGGGGACACCGCCTGCGATGTGGTAGTGCTCTATGTTTCCTTGGCTTCTGAGTTGAAAAAAAAAAATTTCTGGCACTATATACCTTTGGTTGCCTTTGTTCACCCAAGTCTCTGACACATATATCCTTTGTCAATCTTTCCTCACTCATTCTCTCCATGTGACCAAACCATTTCAAAACACCCTCTTCTGCTCTCTCAACCACACTCTTTTTATTACCACGCACCTATCTTACCATTTCTTTTCTTGCTCGAGCAAACCACCTCACACCACATATTGTCCTCAGACATCTCATTTCCAACACATCCACCCTCCTCCGCACAAACTTATCTATAGCCCACGCCTCGCAACCATATAGCATTGTTAGAATCACTATCCCTTCAAACATACCCATTTTTTGCTCTCCGAGATAACGCTCTCGCCTTCCACACATTCTTCAACGCTCCCAGAACCTTCGCCCCCTCCCCCACCCTGAAACCTCAGGAGCATATTGTAGTTTGGTCCTATAGTAGGATATAAACAGCTAGCTGAACCTTTCCTTTATCCATATACTCGAACACTACTCTCACACTTGCTAGCAGACAGACACTCTGTCTCCTTTACTCTTCCACAACTGTGGGACTCTGGCGACAGGTTGGGGAACCTTCCTCACAGACACGTTCCTACAGCTCATATCTTAATAGATAGTAACAATAAAAGGACCCCGGGCGCCCCGTGAGTGCGTCATGGTCAGCAACGCTAACCGCTACTCCTCCTCCTGTGTTACCCTGTGATCCTGTTTCTCGGTAATTTGTGGTAATTACTCCAGACTTGTGGTGTCTGTTAACTAGTATTCTGTGTCTTTTCCTTAAACTTCCTTTTTTGTTGATCTAGTCTTAAATGATATATCTGAATCCGTTTCTGATTTAGGAATCAAATCAGGAAAAAACTGCATAGTATGGTTGCGTTTGATGACCGGCTTAGCTTAGCTTAGCTTGGACTGATTAGCTGGATTATGGGCTCCCGTGGTGTATGGGTTAGAGTTCCTACCATGACGCATTCACCGGCCGCTCAGGGTCGAGGGCATAGGTTCGAAACCTGGTTACGGCGATTGGACCACAGTCAACCCAGCTGTTCATCCAGCTGTATGGGTTGGTCGATAAGATAAGTACCTGGCTCAGGCTAGGGTATATATATATATATATATATATATATATATATATATATATATATATATATATATATATATATATATATATATATCGGTAATGGAATGGACTTGATTAAGGCCTCAGTTGCCAGCGCCATCTCGGCTAACATGAAAAATGAAATCAGTTTCCTTGTCGTAGGTTCTGGATCTCTAATTTGCCTGGGTCATGCAGTGGTAAACGTCTTACGTTGCTTTTCCAATCCCCCGAGAATGACAACAGATGGTTGTCGTCTTGGCTCAAAAACTAGATAGTATTTTTTTTTCATTGTAGTGAACTGACTATGGTAACACTCCTCACATTGTAATTCAATTCTTTGGTCTTCACACACTCTCACATGTGTTGCACTACTACTACTACTACTACTACTACTACTACTACTACTACTACTGCTACTACTACTACTGCTGCTATGCCACTACTACTACTACTACTACTACTACTACTACTACTACTACTACTACTGCTACTACTACTACTACTACTACTACTACTACTACTGCTATGCCACTGCTACTACTACTACTACTACTACTACTACTACTACTACTACTACTACTACTACTACTACTACTACTACTACTACTACTACTGCTACTGCTACTGCTACTACTACTACTACTACTACTACTACTACTACTACTACTACTACTACTACTACTACTACTACTACTACTACTGCTATGCCACTGCTACTACTACTACTACTACTACTACTACTACTACTACTACTGCTACTACTACTACTACTACTACTACTACTACAACTACTACTACTATGCCACTACTACTACTACTACTACTACTACTACTACTACTACTACTACTACTACTACTACAATTACTCAGGCACAGTGAGCTATTATTAGTACGAGACGTTTTTATGGTGTATGAGTTGGTTTTCTCCGTGGCTCAGGAGGGAATCGAGCCAGACAATATGTTTTCTGAAGGTGTCTGGTGACGTCAGCTGGCAGAGTTACCAGTTAATGATAAACATTTTTCATTCATTCATCGTTGTATTCCCACCTGCATAATTATGACGTCACGGTAGTTACTTGCCATACGGTCTATATGTGCGTGATTCAGTGTTCGTAGTTACGTACTTGTACTGTACAGGAAGGGAGTTAGAACGCTCGTGGGAGCTCAGCTCTTTGAACTTTCTCTACCGTCAATACAACTTTTTTTTCAACTGTATTTCATCTTTTGAGTTTTATTCGGTTGCGAGGATGATGACTGGTTTTTGTGTTGCGCGGAGAGAGTTTCACACGTGTGTGTGTGTGTGTGAGAGAGAGAGAGAGAGAGAGAGAGAGAGAGAGAGAGAGAGAGAGAGAGAGAGAGAGAGAGAGAGAGAGAGAGAGATGTAGCAGTGCCTGGGTGAAGGTGGACCTAACCAGCTGCTTTTCTCTCCCACAGGTATGTTGTGTGTGTGTGTGTGTGTGTGTGTGTGTCCTGAGGCTGGGTGTGGCCCCTCCCCCCTACCCCAAGCCTGGCTGACACCCCCCCCCCCACCACCACCATCTGCCTGGACGGCAACACCACCTGTCACCAGTACAGGTGGTTCAGGTAAGTACGCTTCGTATGTTCTTCCCTGGATTTGTTTTTTGGTTCTGTCCGGCGAAAGCTTCACATGATCCTTCGCTGTCGAGTCTATTCGTGATTTTATCGGTTGTTATACGTCCAAGGCAGAGGCATGCAATTGCAAGGTCACGTGTCAGAACTCCCTCGTGTCCTGTGTCAACACTAACACGTGATACTTGGCAATATTAAACACGTTTTATTATTTCTATTTATCATCAAAAACTCCGATTTTTTCTCCATGTCTCACCCAACACTGGAAGTGTGTCGACCCTCAAACTTGCTAGGTGCTATACCTATTGCTTGTTATTGCATCGACACTTGGTTGTAGTCAGGTGTCATAATTACGACCATAATTATCACCCATAATTACCTCCCTCCTTCACAGGAATGACTCGTCTTGTTAAGCACACGGTAGAAGACAGATTGTACCATCGTGCCATCGTGACATCGTGACTACACATGTAAAATTTATGGTACAAACTAGAGATAACTTGTAGCAATACCTCCACTAGAGAGCCTTGTAGTTGTAGTAGCAGTAGACTCATAACTTGTAGCAATGCCTCCGCTAGAGAGCCTTATTGTAGTAGTAGCAGTAGACTCATAACTTGTAGCAATACTTCCACTAGAGAGCCTTATTGTAGTAGTAGCAGTAGACTCATAACTTGTCGCAATACCTCCACTAGAGAGCCTTATTGTAGTAGTAGCAGTAGACTCATAACTTGTAGCAATACTTCCACAAGAGAGCCTTATTGTAGTAGTAGCAGTAGACTCATAACTTTTAGCAATACTTCCACTAGAGAGCCTTGGTGTAGTAGTAGCAGTAGACTCATAACTTGTAGCAATACCTCCGCTAGAGAGCCTTATTGTAGTAGTAGCAGTAGACTCATAACTTGTAGCAATACTTCCACTAGAGAGCCTTATTGTAGTAGTAGCAGTAGACTCATAACTTGTAGCAATACTTCCACAAGAGAGCCTTATTGTAGTAGTAGCAGTAGACTCATAACTTGTAGCAATACTTCCACTAGAGAGCCTTATTGTAGTAGTAGCAGTAGACTCATAACTTGTAGCAATATCTCCACTAGAGAGCCTTATTGTAGTAGTAGCAGTAGACTCATAACTTGTAGCAATACCTCCACTAGAGAGCCTTATTGTAGTAGTAGCAGTAGACTCATAACTTGTAGCAATACCTCCACTGGAGAGCCTTATTGTAGTAGTAGCAGTAGACTCATAACTTGTAGCAATACTTCCACTAGAGAGCCTTGGTGTAGTAGTAGCAGTAGACTCATAACTTGTAGCAATACTTCCACTAGAGAGCCTTATTGTAGTAGTAGCAGTAGACTCATAACTTGTAGCAATACTTCCACTAGAGAGCCTTGGTGTAGTAGTAGCAGTAGACTCATAACTTGTAGCAATACTTCCACTAGAGAGCCTTGGTGTAGTAGTAGCAGTAGACTCATAACTTGTAGCAATACCTCCACTAGAGAGCCTTATTGTAGTAGTAGCAGTAGACTCATAACTTGTAGCAATACCTCCACTAGAGAGCCTTATTGTAGTAGTAGCAGTAGACTCATAACTTGTAGCAATACTTCCACTAGAGAGCCTTATTGTAGTAGTAGCAGTAGACTCATAACTTGTAGCAATACTTCCACTAGAGAGCCTTATTGTAGTAGTAGCAGTAGACTCATAACTTGTAGCAATACCTCCACTAGAGAGCCTTGTAGTTGTTGTAGCAGTAGACTCATAACTTGTAGCAATACTTCCACTAGAGAGCCTTATTGTAGTAGTAGCAGTAGACTCATAACTTGTAGCAATACCTCCACTAGAGAGCCTTGTAGTTGTTGTAGCAGTAGACTCATAACTTGTAGCCTTACCGAGAGTGGAGGGCATTGTAGCGGCCGTAGCCTCGTTCGATACCATATAGCTGGAGGCCTTCCAGGTGGTACCAGATGGTTCGTCTTGTGGTGTTGTAGGTACTACCTGATAGTCATGTTTGTTGTGAGGTTATGATTCACCTGTTGGTTACAGGGATATGACACTGTCAGGTGGTTGTGACGTTATGATACCACATATGATTCTGAGGTTATAACACTGAATGTTGGGCATGAAGTTATAACACACCAGGTGGTTGTGTTGTTATAACACACCAGGTGGTTGTAACACAGCAGGTAGTTGTAGGGTTATAACGCGCCAGCTGATTCTGAGGTTATAACGCAAGTTGGATTTGAGGTTATAGCTTACTCGGTGGTAGTGAGGTTATAACACACCACGTTGTTGTGAGGTTATAACACACCAGGTGGTTGTGAGGTTATGATACACCAGGTGGTTGTGAGGTTAAGATACATCAGGTGGTTGTGAGGTTATGATACACCAGGTGGTTGTGAGGTTATGATACATCAGGTGGTTGTGAGGTTAAGATACATCAGGTGGCTGTGAGATTATAACACGCCAGAGTTTTGTTGTGTTCTTAGGACACATCAGAGTATCCTTCCATTCTGATACTCGACAAAGTATGTTTTGAGTTCAGAGCACCAGAGGTTGTTTGTTGTGAGGTGGAGACAACCCTCCTTCGTTGTCAGCTGACGACACGTCACCAGTTTTCACGAGGTGTTAACACGATAGTGTGGGTCGTCTTCTGATGGGCGGGAGGGTCTTCGCCTATCTCAGTCGCTTGACCTCAATGATAAGATTGTAGTGACACTGGAGAACAAACACACAATACCTAAGTGATATATCAAGACTTTGTAAAAAAAAAAAAAAGCATATTATAGATATGATGTTGTAGCGTTGGATGGCAATAACCGGAAAAATTGGATCTACAACTTTTTGAGTAACATATCATAAACCGTAGTTGTAATCCAGGCTAATTGCAGTCCCCTTTACGTAAAATGATTCTCACTCTCTCTCTCTCTCTCTCTCTCTCTCTCTCTCTCCAGGACCTGTATTTGCGTCTCTCCTGTTCCTCATTCCTGTGTCCCACATTAACACAAACACGAGGCACACTTTCGTAGCGGATGACACAACAGTAAGTATGAGAATCGCGTTCGTAGAGGACACGGAAAGCCTTCCACCTGATGTAAACAAACTCTTCCACCAGGCCAGCGAAAACAGCTGCTTTTCATTGGAGATAAGTCCCGACTCCTCCATCGTGGAGAAAATGGGAAAAAATCAAGAACAGTACACAGTGCCGGACGGACACAGATACTGTCATATCTCGAAGGAACAGCATGGAAGATGTGGGAGTAATGATGTCTGACGTATTGACCTTCAACGAACATAACAAGGCAGCAGTTGCCCCTTCCGATAAGATGATGAGATGGATCCTGCAGACTTTCAAGACAGGAATGGGGAAGCCACTTATTTCAAGACGCTAGTTATCTCACGAATATGATACTGTTGTGTGCTAAAATCATGTTATCAAGCATGTGAAAAAGCAGAATAAGAAAGTTTTCAGAGTTCTTTCATGGTCCATAATGATGCGATAAGGTAACCTGCTGGGAATGACTGAAATCACTGAGGTACAGTACTGTCTGGATCAGTTACAGTCGGGAAATCGTAGAAGGCGTGGATTCGAATCCACATTGGAAAGAATTCCACAAGAAACTGTGGGATGCACAGCAAAATAAATAAATAGATACATAAAGTAAAATCAGAAGGCTCTGGACAAGTATTTACGAAGTCCAGACCAACCAGCTTGTGGTGGCTACATGAGCCCGTGGGCCGCGGCTTCCAGCGGCTTGGTCGACTAACGACCCAACCCAGCAGCCTGGGCCGAGCCCCGGGTTGTTGAGGGAGAAGGCCCTCCAAGACTACTCCAAGGTATGGCACCATTTGTTGTGACGGAACAACACACCAGAGTTTGATGTACCTTCCACCGTAACTGTTATGTGTTGTGGGCTGGAATTGCTGGTATAAAGACTCCAACTGCGGACAGACGTCTCCAGCGAAGCTAGTCCTTTCATAAAGTCATCAGCGAGACGAGGTCTTGCATGAAGGCTTTGGCGAGGCCAGACCGTGCGTGGAAAGGAAGGAAGGATGATCGTAAATGTGAATAGGGCTTACATGTGAAGGGTATATGGAGAAGGCGTCTGTCTTTCCGAGCAGCTGAGCTTTAATGAGGCAGAATAAGACCAGCAGTCCTGACACAGAGGGTGTAAGATGGTTACGGCCATCGCTTCAGCACACCCAAGTCAGGAGAGTGGTACTTCCCTGTGCAGCTGTTGTGTACACTATATAACATACCAACAACAGGATTGGTGATTCGCTGTCTGAGGACAGTGGGCGGGGGATTGATAATGAGTATATGTCTTCGACTTGCCGGAGGGTCACAGTGCTGACTGATGATACTACGGTATTTCTTCAGGTAAGGGAAGATGATGGTCGAGTGTGAGGGCTGCCTAGTTGTCTTGTATCCTCATGGATGGGTGAGTGTGGTGGACTGGGAGGTGACTGAATGGCCTCTCTGCCTCCTCCTCCTGGCAGGTGAGGAGTTCCCGGGACAACTGGTTTTCTTGAGTTTTCTTGGTGGTTGGGTAAGGGTAGAGGGCTAACCAAATAGCAGACGTTTCTCGATTGGTGAGTGAGTGGGCGTGGAGTGGGCCGGCTAATGAATACGTCAACTTGGTCTGAGACCCACCTGTGGGGTTAGAAGACCTCGAAACCCGTCTTATTGTATACGTAATATGAGGTAAGGTCCTAGACCCCAGCTGTGAGGTTAAAACTCTTGCGAAACCAAAGTAATGTAGACGTAAAGTAAGGTAAGGTCCGAGACCCAGCTGTGAGGTTAAAAGACCTCCGAAATCATTGTAATATATACGCAATATAACGTAAGGTCCCAGACCCCAGCTGTGAGGTTAGAAGACCACCGAAACCATGTAAGGTATACGTAAGGTAATGTAAGGTAAGGTCTCAGACCTCAGCTGTAGGGATTAGAAGACTCCTGAAATCATGGTAAGGTACGAAGAGAGAGAGAGAGAGAGAGAGAGAGAGAGAGAGAGAGAGAGAGAGAGAGAGAGAGAGAGAGAGAGAGAGAGAGAGAGAGAGATTAGGGTGCTGTGCTGGGTGGTTGAGCAAGACTCCATTACTCCACCTTATTTACATTATAAAGTAATAAATGTCCCGGGCGGCACCTACGGGCGGGGCTGCTCCTCTGTCCTAATGCTGCCCTTGGCCGGGTCCTGGAGGGCCCGTTGGGTCCCGCTGGGTCCCGATGGCTCCTGGTTGGTCCGCTGCCACCAGCCGGCTGCCGCTAGGTCCTGATGGGTCCTCATTGGTCCTAGTGGGGTTCTGATAAGACCTGGTGGATCCTGATGGGCCTTTTAGGCTCCTGGGAATTCTGATGGGTCAATGTGGGTCCTAATGGGCCATGATGGATCCTGATGGGCCATGGTGGGTCCTAATGGGCTATGGTGAATTCTGATGGGCCATTCAGGATCCTGATAGGCTATAGTGAACCCTGATGGGTTATGGTGGGTTCTGATAGGTCATGATGGACCATGGCGGGTCCTGGTGGGCCATGGCGAGTTCTTAGGGGTCGTGATGAGTTCTGATGAGTCTTGGTGGGTCCTGATGGAACATGGTGGATTCTGATGGGCCATGGTAGGACCTGATGAGCCATGGTGGCTCCTGTGGGTCCTGATGGACCATAGTGGATCTTGATGGGCCGTAGTGGCTCCAGATGGGTTATGGTGGGCCCAGATTGGCCATGATGAATTCTGATGAGCCATGTTGGCTCCAGGCGGGTCATGGTGGGTTCTGATAGGCCATAGTGGACTCTGATGGGCCCTAATAGGTCCATGGCGGAGGTAGAGTGGATGGGACGCTGGTGCAGGACCCAGGGGTAAGATCTCCCTTGGGGAGGGGATGGAGGCAGGGAAGGCCCTAGTTAGTCCTGGGTCAGGTACTTGGCCATAGGTGCCTCGGAAGGGCCAGAGATGCGACAGAACACGTTCTGGGGAAAGCATCGACGACCGTGATTCTGTGGACCTGCTGGGGCAAGCCATAGGTGTGGCAGGGACACACTCCCGGGGGGCGGGGAGACAGCGGCGAGAGTTTGCGCGAGGGACCTGCTGGGGAAGACGTCGGGGCGACCAGACTGGAGGGAGAGGACCCCTAGCGATGCAGGTGAGGGTAGGAGGAGGGAGGCACCAGTACAGTGAGAGGGAGGGATCATCTAGGAGGCTAATACGGTTATTTTGGTTCCTGTTCAAATACCTTTTTTTTTCTTCACCGTCACTCTTCTCCCGTCATTGGTGTCCCTCACAGTCCACCCGTCGTTCAATAGGCCACTCTGCTCCCGTCACTCTTCACCCGTCACTCATCACCCATAACTCTTCACCCGTCACTCATCACCCATCACTCTTCACCCGTCACTCATCACCCATCACTCTTCACCCGTCACTTCACCCGCCACTCATCACCCATCACTCTTCACGTCACCATCACTCATCACCCGTCACCGTACCCGTCATATCGTCACTGGACATGTTATTGTTGTTGTTGTTGTTGGGTAACTCTCTTACGTTGCTTCCTCCCCTCAGGGCTCGAACCGGTGTCCCCGTCAGGTAGCCGGGGCTACCCACCGCGCCACGGGACGCTTGTTGCCGTCCTAACTAACTCCACTTATTTAGATTTTATCCCGCTTGTGCTCTCTCGTTTCTAATTTATGACAGGGTCGTGGTACGCTGCTTGGCCAGTTAGCTTCGTCCAGCGTACCGTGCCTGTGTGCTTGTGGCTGTGTGCTTGTCCCTGTAGATGTGCTTGTGGGTTTGTACCTGTGTGTGTATTTAATGATAATAATAATGATAATGATGATAGTAACTGTAATAAAGTTACTGTACGATTTATTGAATTAAATACTGTCATAGCTAGAAAACCTGCTTAAGAAATATATACCACAGTAAACAGGGGTGTATAAATGGGTGGACGTTAAACCTGACGTCTTTAAACAAATATAAACGCGAAGATTAATGTGCGTTGTACTGATTATTGATGTTCACAGTGGTCGGGATGGGGCACCTTCTTGTTGCAGTGTGTCTGAGCTCAGATGGGCTCGATACTGTTGTGGTGCGGAACTGTAACTTGGGGACGAGTGATCTCGTGTAGGAGGTGTCGCTGGCGAGGATGGTGCAATAGCTTCTGTCGGGATGATTAGGTGAGGTTCAGGTGGTGGTGTGGTTGGGGAGAGAGAGAGAGACTAGAGTCGGGAGGGTCTGTGGTGTAGGAGGGACCATGATGAGTGTCGCCGTTGTATGGTGGGTGGAATGGAAGACCAGACGGGGGAAACACGGATGAGTTTGGGAAGCACGGAATTGGAGTCGGGTGTTCTTGAGTTTCAGGTGTGGGGCGGGGTCGTCGTCCAGATGGCTCGAGTCTTCGAAGAAATGTGGGATTTTTGTAGATTTTGATGGTGATGCTGACGAGCTCCTTCCAGCTTAGTTTATCGTCCGGAGCAACGTGGAAAATCTAGGTGGACTGACTGACGATCCTGGATGGGGTTGAAGCCTACTTAAACAGTAAGGGGTAGGTCGTGAAAGCAGCGCGGCCGACGTGCATTAACCACGGTCGTTGGTGTAGTTGATGTGACGTGGTATGGCGATGCTTTTTTTTTTTTTCTTCTTCTAAGGGCAGTTGAGGGCGTTTTGGAGTGGTCTGTGGTGAACGCTGACACCCCTTCCACCGCGACGGAGTATCTGTAAACACGTCGTGATAAGGAGGAAATGATAGTATTACGGTGTTCGTCTTGGTGTAGTCGGGGGGGACACGACAGGTGAGGGAGTGGAAGGTGGAGATGAACCCTGCCAGGAGAGCGCACAGCTGAACACGCTCACTGAGGAAGACTGTAAGCCATGTAATACGACATGTCCACAGCTCAAGGTTAATGGCTGTATTGATTATGTATTGTGGTGTGTGTGTGTGTGTCTGTCTGTCTTTAGTATAATTGAATACTGTAATTGCTTATTCGTAAAGTAAAGGCTAGAGGGGGATTCTACGCCCGTAATGCCCCGTCTCTTGAAGTCTGTGACATATAAGTTCGTAAGCTTTTGTGTGCTAATAACATTAACAATATCATTACATTACTTACTCCATTCGTCCGCTGTTCTTATTATGTGAAAATGTATTTTACGGTGTTTTGATACACTTTTCTTGCCTAGTTCCTTGTGATGGATCCCGGCTCCTCTGTCCTCCCATCTGTCGAAGAACTGCTCGCTTTCGACATCGTTAAATGACTGGTCTGGATATTTAACGGCTAGGATCAAGTCACCCCTTACTCCTCTGTCTTCCATGGTTGGTCAAAGTTATCTCCTCTAACTTATCATTAGTTTATTTCTCTCTCAGATCTCCTGCCAACTTTGTTGCCCTCCTCTGGTCCTCAGAAAGAATGGAGAAATTGATCAGGGTTCGACAAGTGTTTGCAGGGTTGATTCGTAAAGGCAGAAAGGTTACAGGAAGAGGGAAAGACGAGAATGTTATGAACATTGCACAGCTTTGCTGTTTGAGGGAAGGAGTTATGGTAACGGCCAATCCTCGAGTGGCCAGATTCCTCACAGAAACTGTGTGAAGCTACAGCCAGACACACGCCTCAGGTCCAGATCTTGTTGGTATGGACACATGCAGACGGCTCACGAGAAGAGTGGCCACAATAATGCCTGTAGAGGAGAGAGAGAGAGAGAGAGAGAGAGAGAGAGAGAGAGAGAGAGAGAGAGAGAGAGAGAGCATTGCGGTATACAAAAAGGTATGGACGAAGAGAGGTGATTTCAAGGAGAACTGACGAGACGGAAGGCTTCTGATTCAACTCAGGTATATTGAGAGGCGGAGGAAGTACCGCCACAGATACGTGAGGAGTTAACCATCCTTGGGAAAGTCCATGTAGAGATATGAAGCGGCTGCTCACGAGAAACTAAATCACAGCAACTTTGCAATACCTTCTCAGCTTCTAGCGAGTAGATTCTGTGATGTTGACTAGTATGTGGGGAGTGTCCAGGATATGGTTATGCCCAACGTGTTTATGTAGGTAATGGCGTAGGTTCGGTGAGATGATTAGGTGGCGAGCGAAGGAGAAGGAGCAGCTGCATCCAGAGTTGAATTAGAGGAACATGAGTACCTAAGAGAGCGGCTTTATCAGCTGGAGAGTTAAGTATAGATTGATCAGGTGGGAAGAGAAGGGGAAAGTACAGACGTTATTGGATATGGTTTTGGATGGAGTCAGAAAGATTCGTGAGTAGACATCATATCACTTTCACCACACTCTCCCTTTATGAAGGTGTACTTGATTCTGCAAGGACAAAAAAGATGCAGTAACTCGAGGCAGGAATGGGATTAGGGAGTGGGGAAGACTCTCATGGTTTGCGATCAAGCAATGAATTAGGGGCGAAGGGAGGAGTAGAGTTAGTATATGAAGGTACGTCGGATCCCGTCCTAGCGAACATAACCTCCGCGATGCGTCCACAGCGTAAGGTGAGGCGTCTTAGCCAGCACAGCAGTACCCGTGAGAGAGAAATTAAGTAACGAAGTCATGCAGGGATGACCGCTGAGCTCTCCACAAGTGCCAGTTTTGGTGTTTCGTGGGAGGAAAGAGGCTGGGCGTGTCCAGTTAGAGGATAGAGAAATAAATTGTAGTTAGAGGAACGTAAGGAGCAGAAGTAATGTATTTATAGTCAGTTGGTTCTAAAGTAACAATGAGAATGAGTGCGTTGGGAGAGTGATCATGACGGTCGGTAATTCGTTTTGGGTGTTTGATCGTATCTACCCCAGATCGATAAAGGGGAAAAAGGGAAATGTCCTCGGCTCCACTGGGATCATCCTGTGAAGGGCTTAACCAATCCTTGTGTTGCACATTGCAATCCCCTCCATAGAAGATATCAGAGCGTGGATTGTGAAGTGAGCAGTGACCCATGATGGGAAGTCAAGTACTCGAAGAGCTGGAGGCATTGTGGTTGGTTGAGGTGTACCTCTGGAATGGAAACGGTTGTAGATATTAAAGTTAGAGATGAGGGCCGCGTTGGACGCTTGGGTTTCAGATCAGGGGAGGAAGTGGACTGTTGGTGATCTACTGAGAGAAAGGCAGAGTGAGACCGTAGGTGTTGAAGTGAATAGGGAGAGAGCTAGGTCTGGGAGCTGTGTCCAGATGAGTGCAGAAGCTTTCAGTCGCTCGATATCGGCTAAGGTGGGTTCTGAAACCATCCAGCCCTCCTCAGCCGGTAGCGCCATTTCAACTCGCCACCGGGGAATCGGGATGGAAATATGTACTGTCATGATTTTTGTGAGGAAGGAAGTAGAGAGGAAAGGGTTGTATGAGTTATGTGGTGTCAAGTGTGGCGTTTGAGATGGAGAGGATGTGAGTTGTGGAGACCTTTTACTGAGTCCCACCCTCATTGATTTGCATTTAGTAAGGTTCTAATTTATCAACAATATATCAAAACAACTTTTCACATTTGTTTGGATTCCCGCGTAAAAGGATGATGCAATCCTGATCATTCTGTCCTTCTCTCGTCACTTTGGATATCATCAGCAACCATAAAACACACTCAGGTTTGAGTCCAGCCACTTTAGGTGATATACGTAGATCAGAAAGACCATTGTATGGTCCCAGGATGTAGCACAGCAGCTCGTCAAAGATGACCCCAACCCATATCAGGCAGGATCCTGTGACATGCGTACTGTGGTCCGAGGAAATTTCCTCTCCATTGAAGGAATTATTTTTTTTCCCTAGTAGCTGTGTGAAGATCCAAATGCTGTACAACCTTCTCGTGTGGTATTAGTGTTAAATGTTTCCTAGCATCTCAGGAACACAGTCCACTCATCCTTTCTGTGTTTGCCAGAGACGAAGCTGACTCCTTCAGAACAGTCTGGTTATATTCTTTTATACACGTCTTTCTTTCCCTAAATCTGTGTTATCTCTCATCATAGGTGATTTCTCTTAACCGGATAACCATCCATTTCCTTTCTGATTATTTTTTTTTTCGATGTTTTATATACCACACCCGTAAGAGACTGGTCCTTAGTGCTGCTCAGTTCCCCGATCTCCTTTGTTAAAGATGGGCACGACATTTGCTATCTTCCACTTCCCCTGGCAGTACACCCTCCTCTTATGAATGGTCTATCAATTGTATCTGTACAGTTTTACAGCACATATGGAGAGACATCAGAACCATAGGCCCGGCCCTTTTGGGTCAAGGGCAGTTAATATTCTACATATGCCTTTTGGTGATGGCAATGCGTCCCACGACCTCTCTCCAGTTCCACTTCGCTGTTACTGATCGTATTTACCTTCTCACGTATCTTTACATCATCCTCTAACATTCTTCCCTCTAAATCCCTTTAGCTTGATTAGATGCTCTTTAACCAACAATTTACTCATGATGAATACGAGAAAAAGGTGCGGATTATCCACTGCCTTGCCTACGATATTCCTTCCAAAGTTTCTCAGGCTCTACAACCTTATCCGAGGTATTAATTCCTTACTATCTTATACAGATGCTGAATCACTGTTTTGCCGCCTATGTCTCCTCTCCATCATACTTTTGACATATTTCGTTGAGCCACAACCCTTCGTTTTCTAACCTTCCTCTTACGTATGCAGGTATGGGTACTTATCTCCTTAGTCCTCCATTCTGGATTTCACAGAAACATCCATACCAGTGATTTACACTGTGGCAGTTGAACTCTGTTTCTCACTTTATGTTTTCTAAACTTGTTTAATTGTCTGTAATTTCCACGATTACATCTCCTCTGAGCTTGATTTCCTCGGTGATGGTTTTATGCCCTCGTTAACCACGTTGAGAGACAAGCATTGCATGATTAGTTTACCCAGTCGGTGTGCCATATCTGACGTTTTTCATCTCCACGATACTGTGTGTTAAGACGAGATCTAGTAATGGTGGCATATCAGCCCCCTTGATTCTAGTATGCTGAGTGACGTGCTGATATACCAGATATTCTTGTATATACTGGAGGAACTTAGATCTTCGTGATTTACTTTAGAAAAAAAAAAAATCTAGATTCTCCCAGTCTTTTTCTGTACAGTTGAATTCCCTCGTCAATGCCAGTTTAGACACCTCAGAGGAGTGTCTGTGTCTTGCCTCGCTATTTCCAGCCCCATCCTCATTGTTCCTGCCTCGTTGTACGTGAATAGTTGCACTGGTTCATTGGCGTTCTTTGGAGGAGGATTATGGATTATCATCACCCCTACGCACATCTTCCTAACAGTTACTCTTCCTATGACGGTCTGTATGAATGGGCCAAGATTTTGTGATGATGATCTCCTGTATTAAGATGTATGTTCCCCCCTCCTCCTGTCTGCGTAACCTTCCATGTTGTTATTCATCCCCAGGAACAGACTTAGTCAGGTCTTGTGTAGTAAGATTTCGTCCTATTCCAGTAATATGATTCTCTCCAGGTCTGGTCCACCTAACCACCAAGTTCCTCTGTATTTGTATACGTTATTTTCCGTCTGGAATTTGCATCACATGACCAGTAGTAGCGAGGCTTCTGTGCTCTCCAGTGTGTTACGGGCTTCCATTCTTTGTCTTCTGATTGTAGACTTTACTTACATTCCTCCTTCGGTCTCTTACCTCTGATGTACACCTCCTTTGGATTCTCTCTTGTTTTCAAGCTCCTCAGCCTGCTTAAGTACCTCCTGGCCACAGAGTTCCATATTAAAATAGAAAATGATTACTACGAGCCATCCCCATATGTCTTCACAATTTTTACCCGTTGTCTTTGTTTCTGTCATCCCAGATGTTGCATTAACCATGTCTGTAGACTTTATTCATCTTTCAGTCAGTATTTCCTTCTCTATCGCACTCTTCTTTCTGTCTGGAATATGGTCTTCTTCCGTCCAGAAATCACCAACGACTTGCATCGGTCGACCTTCCTCTGCACTAACGTTCCTATTGTCTGTGCGACACTTGTCGACTGAGTCGGGCAGTATGGATGCGCAAATCTCCCATGTTTCTGTTTTCTTCTAAAATCTCCATTATCGCTCATAGTTCCTCATGCTGGATGCACGATGCTAAACCCTCCATTAGAGACGCCACTACACTCCCCTTGATCGTTGTGTCTGTGCCATTGTGTATCAGCCTCTCCGTTGGGTCAGTAGTAAGTTAGTGTGTCTTTACGTTTCAGTGTCCTCAGGTGTTTAACTCTAGTCAGTCGCCTGTGTTATGGGTATATGCTTCTCGATCTGCCTCGGTGACATCCTGTGGAAGCCTTCCTGACACCACTTGTCCACAAGCCGCACCATCGTTCCTATGGTTGGTTTCATTCCGAGTTCCTTCAATTTTTTTTTTTTTGAGTTTTGTTAGTTTTTTTCCCCCCAGTTCCCTAAATTTTCCAATGATTTGATGAGACCTTTCATATTTAGTTTGTTCATTTCTTGATATTTAGTTTGTTCATGATATTTAGTTTGTTCATATTATTAGTTTGTTCATTTCTTATTTTTTTATGTAACTTCTTAGTTTCGTGTATCTTGTGATCGACACTTAACATCCCCACACTTGTGGCCGCGGCTGATTCATCGCTTGATTCATCTCTGGTCTTTTGTCCTTTCAGAACGCCCTCCACCTTCCCGCCTCCTCCTAACAGTCCTAGTTATACCTGTATGGTCATGGTAATTTACCTTGCTGTGTGATGATGGGTGTGGCTGTAACTGTGTCTCTTGGTATGTGGTAATGAGCTTGGCTTTTTTTTCCCCTCCGTCTGCCGATGGGTATGGTGTGTGAGGGTGTGTGTGTTTCTCTTTCGTGGTGTGGTGGTAGGTGTGTAGTTGTGGTGGTGGTGGTGGTGGTGGTGGAAGAGACAATGCTTGTGGCTGTGGTCCAGCCCCTGCCCGGCCACAGGCAGGGTTGGGCGCTGCACTAATTAAAACATTAAGATGTTGTCAGCTGGCTTGTTTACTGCTGCAGGAGTCGGTGCGCCGCGGGGGGTGCTCCCTGCCACGCCCTCCGCTCCCTCCCTCCTGGGGCGGGGGACGGCGAGCACCTCGCTCCTCGTTATCCTCTCACCTCGACTCCACAAGTGTACTGGAACTGCCAGCTCTCGAGGTCGTAAATGCCATCGTTTGCCGTAACAGCTATTGTTAGCTCGGGATGACCCAGGCTCCCTACTGAAGGTGGGAGTTGCTCGTAGGGCGGCAGCAGCCAGTGGGCGGGACACAAGGCATCGCCAGGAGTCGGCAATATTTAAGGGATTGGTACTTACATCTGACACATTTGTCCTCATCCTCACACACCAAGTGAGGATTAAATTTATCACTTTAACTATATTTATTAGTCTTGCGCTGCCAGACCGCAGGTCACACGTCGTTCAGTTATAGATCTTCTGTGTAGTAATTAGTGGAGCTCGCTGGCAGTGGAGCCATGCCCGGAGACAGGTCTACTAGAGCTTGCAGACCTTTGCAGAGTTCGGTCGTGCTGTGGCGGGATGATTTGTGGCGTACGACGACGGTCGTAGTTTATGGTAGACGTAGTGTTAATTACACGCTGTGGATGGTAGATACGGAATCTAGCCCGACATCTCCTGGTCTGAGCGCTGGTAAAGAGCGACAGAACTTTGTAATTAGCGTCTAACTCCCTTACTACTGCTCGAGATACGGGGTCGGCGGGCCAATGTTTGGAGGTGGAGTGGCCGCTGAGGTTCCCCTCACTCTTGCCAGGTAACGGAGGCTGCCGGTGCTGCCCCTGGAGAGGACGGTGACTAATGCTGCTGTTGTGGAGGCTGCCAGGGTTACGACTGTTATGAACAGTGTGTCACCTGACGTCACTGATAAGAGGGAAGAGCCCGTGTCTCGTCATGTAACGAAGATGGGTGGCTTCTTTCCCCTCCTGAGCTGAGGACCTAGCTAGCCTCCTGGACCCTCCTGAACTGAGGGCTAAAGTTAGCCTCCTGGACCCAGTTGAGCTGAGAACCAAGTTAACCTGGACCCTGCTGAGCTGAGAACCAGAGTTTCCTCCTGGACCCAGCTGAGCTGAGGACTAAGTTAACCTGGACCCTGCTGAGCTGAGAACCAGAGTATCCTCCTGGACCCAGCTCATGGTTACACCTTTCCTAGGGCTGCATCATAGGGAGGACAGTCTCGTCAAACATCTTTTCCACTCTAAAAGTTGTCCACGTTTCCTTGATAGTGGAAGTAGTGCAGCCTTGGAATGTAGGAGCCTCTGGAAAGACCCCAGGACTCTTAGAAAGACGTTCCAGTGGTAATGATAGATGAATTTATAATTCCTATATGTATCTTGTATGTATGTATCTGTTTACATATGGGTAAATTCCTATGAGTCCACGGGGAAAATATCTTGATCACGCGCAAAATTGTGATCCTTTCCAATATGGGTAAATATGTAACTCAGGACTCCTCCTCCTCCAGGAGCTCCTGCACCGCCAGGGGCGCGCTGCTCTCATTAAGAAGGACAAGATTGACTCTCAGTGAGGCCAGGAGTACTTTGACGAAGCTCCGCTCTCTCGTACACTGACGATGATGAAGCTTGGCCGAAGGTGACTTCTCTCGCCGTGTAACCTCAAGTGGGCGGTCTGATATATATATATATATATATATATATATATATATATATATATATATATATATATATATATATATATATATATATATATATTTTTTTTCCTTTTCTTTTTCTTTCGTACTATTCGCCATTTCCCGCGATAGCGAGGTAGCGTTAAGAACAGAGGACTGGGCCTTCGAGGGAATATCCTATAGGTCATACAGTGTCGTGGTTTTGTGTAGGGGTGGGGAAGCGGGGCTCCTGGGTAGTGTGTTCGGTGTGATCATGGCTTTGAATTTTAATGTATTACCTTCCAGGTAATGATCGTCGTGCCACAGTGGCTGGAGACCGGTGCTGCCTGTTGAGTGTGCAATCCCTCAACACACTGTTCCAGTACCTTGGTTCCAAACCACTGTTAGCCGTGAGGGGTCTGGTCAAAGGCCACCCCAATACACGAAATTGTCGCCCTGTTGTGCTAAAGGGTCATACTGTAGTGTTCTAGTGTCGTACAGTTGTGTTCAAGGGTCGTGCAGCTGTCCTCAAGTGTCTTACCGTTTTGCTCGTGTCGTACCGTTGTGCTCTAGGGTCTTACCGTTGTCCTCAAGTGTCGAACCGTTGAGGTCAAGTGTCGCACCGTTGTGCTCGTGTCGCACCGTTGAACTCAAGGGTCGCACCGATGTCCTCATTGTTGCACCGTTAAGCTCAAGGGTCGTACCGTTGTGCTCAAGGGTCGCACCGTTGTGCTCAAGGGTCGTACCGTTGTGCTCAAGGGTCGCACCGTTGTGCTCAAGGGTCGTACCGTTCTACTGAAGAGATTAAAGATATATTTATTCACTCGTCCGTTCCAGGTTGCAGTGTGTCAGTTTGTAGCTAATAATGTCTTCGTAGATCTAACGTATGGCCCATGTTGCCGCCCAGCAACTGTATGTGTGTGAAATGAACCAGTAAGGGAGAATACTTCTAAAATTGATAGATTTCCGTACGTACGAAGACTTACGTAATCATTTCGTCGAACTGGTGTGTCAAAACTTGTCTTTACTTTTCCATGAGAGAACGTGAGGAAAACTTGTAAAAATGTGGGACGTATTTGGACATTCTTTCTAAGAAAGGGAGATGACGATTGATCATCACTGTTACTACTGTCTGAAGTGATTTGTAGTAACGTAGAGAATGGGTGAAGACGACTGAAAGGCAAATGGCTCAAGGAAATGAGAAAATCGTGACTGGAATGAATGCACGGAGAAATGTCGTCCAGAAATTGAGCGTGATTGTCATATTCACCAGAGATTATTTCCTGCACTTCTCTGTCTGTGGCCTTATTTCTTGTTAGTGATTTAGTATGTCTTTATCTGTGACCTCCACTTTGTTTGTGACCCCGAGTTCTCCCCCCTGTGTGACCCTCCCATCTGCACGTGACCCCACGCTTCTCTCTCAGCAAATTTTCCCCATTTCATATGTAGGTGTTGGTGACCTTACATACAGTTCAGTGTTAGCTTCCTCCCACCTGATCCATGTTAGAGACCCTCTCACCTCCCTGTTAGAAACCCTCACACCTCCATGTTAAGAGACCCACACACCTCAATGTTAGAGATCCATACACCTCTGTGTTAGAGACCCACACACCTCCATGTTAGAGATCCATACACCTCTGTGTTAGAGACCCTCACACTTTCGTGTTAAGAGACCCTCACATCTCTGTGTTAGAGACCCTCACACCTCCATGTTATAGACCTCCACACCTCCATGTTAGAACCCCCCCCCCCACAGCTCTGTCTTGAGGCCCCCCACAACTCTGTCATAGAGACCCCCACAGCTCCGTGTTTGAGTCCTTCACACCCGCCATGTTAGAGTACCTCACACTTCCTTGATAGAAACCCTCACACCTTCATGTTAGAGACCCCCCACACCTCCATGTTAGAGACCACCCATACATCACTGTTAGAGACCACAGATTGGTTGTTATAACCAAGCAGGTCATGACAGTGTTGGAGAGGGAGGTGTGCCAGCCATGGTAGAGGCCAGCCAGCCAGCCTGGGTGGGTGGCTGGGTTGGCACCACTTACGAACTGAACCATACGATTATTACGGGTCGACGCTGTCCAGACTGTGTCGGCTCGGCCTGGTGTCGGTCTGTGTGTGTGTGTGTGTGTGTGTGTGTGTGTGTGTGTGTGTGTGTGTGTGTGTGTGTGTGTTGGAACAGCCTGGTCTTGTGGCATGCCGCCCTACCCGCCCCCCACCCCACGACCCCACCTCGAGAGTTGATAACACGCCCTCCCTCGACCAAGGTGGCCGCCGCCATGTTTTTATCCCATCTGTTTAGATGTTTCGTGTTTGATGTGTGTATACGTCACGTGGTCCTGACCCCCGTGGGGTGGGGTATGGAGGGAGAGTTGGTGATGGTGAACCTCTCCGTGCCCGCCCGCCCGCCCGCCCGTCCCTCTTTCTGTCTGTCCGTCCGCCCTCACAGGCCCTCTTTGCTCTCGGGGAACCTACCATCGTAGTAGTCATTCAAGAGTGGGAGGAGGTGGTCTCTCGAAGTGGGTGTCGCACAGCCGCCGCCCAGAGAGGTACTCTTGTAGCGCTAACCTCGAGATGGTACCATGACCTCACACGGGTTGGGGGAACCATCGTCTCGTAATTAAACATGTCCAGGATTCAACCGTGAGCTCTCGTAGGACCTTAACTTATCCTACGGGAGCCTCGGTAGGACCTGTACTCGTATATCCAACCCTTCCGGAGCCTCGCAGGACCTTTTCTCATATATCCTAACCTTCCGGAGCCTCGTAGGACCTGCACTCGTATATCCTACCCTTCCGGAGCCTCGTAGGACCTGCACTCGTATATCCTACCCTTCCGGAGCCTCGTAGGACCTTCAGTCATATATCTTAATCTTCTGGATCCTTGGAGGACCTTTACTCATATGTTCTTCCGGAACTTCGAAGGATCTGAACGTTCTTCGGGGTGTTTTCCTGCAGCGGGTCGTTGGCTGGGAGGAGCCACATAATGTTTTCCCTGAGTGTGACGTTGGTCGCGGTAACCACACACACACACACACACACACACACACACACACACACACACACACACACACACACACATACACATCCGCTGTGTTTTCCTGGAGAAGACACATGATTAAAGCTTTTATCTGGGGTGTTGTTGTACGTGTGGCTCTGTGTTGTAATCATTGTTACTCTTGTCTGCTTGAGCTGTTGAAAACGATGGTACGACTCTTTGAGCACGACGGTACGACCCTTGGAGCACGATGGTACGACTCTTTAACACGAAGTTACGACACTTGAGCACGACGATGCGACCCCAGAGCACGACGATACGACCCTTGAGCACGACGATGCGACCCCAGAGCACGACGATACGACCCTTGAGCACGACAGGACGACCCTTGAGCACGACAGGGACGACCCTTAGGCCTGATGGCAAGACTTCTGACCTGACGGTTCTGCACGTTGGGTCAGGGGTGGAGGGTGAACACAGCTGGTGGAAAAACGTTGGGATAAGAGGTAAACGTTGTGAATGGAGGTAAACGTTGGGACGTGAGTTAAACGTTGGGGCTGGATGTAAACGTTGGGACAGGAAATAAACGTAGGGCGGGAGGTAAAACGTTGTGGCTGGAGGTAAACGTTTGGACAGGAAATAAACGTTGGGTGGTAGTAAACGTTGGGGCAGATGCCTCCTTCCTCCCCTCACAGCGGACCCCAGAACTATTGTCATGGTTCAAGGCTAGTGATATCCAGCCTCCCTCAGTGAGGTAAGGAAAGGTAAGGTACAGTAAGGTAAGGGTAAGGTAAGGTAAGGGCCCTTCCTCCCCAGCGTTATGCACGGTGTACAGGGCACGGTCGGCTGTTACGTACCCTTGTCTACCGTGCCCAGCAGGTACGGACCCCCGTGCAGCGTGATGTGTTCAGAGCGCACGCCACCCGAAGCCAGTATTGCTGAAATGGTCTTCGTCCAGTGTGCCTGAGTCCTCTGATCCTACCAGATCCGCGGACCACGGTCCCACTGTGGACGGTGGTCATTTGTGGTCTGTGGTCCAGTTGTTGTGTTTCCTGGTCCACTGTACCGGTACCCCTGTCGTTCGTACTGCTGTTTCTCATGGCCCACGCTGGTCCAGCGTGGACCACGGTCGAATGTGGTCGTGTTCTATTTAAATCCTTTGGTTTGAGACCTCTTGAGCACGACGGGACGACCCTTGAGCACGACGGGACGATCCTTGAGCACGACGGGGCGACCCTTGAGCACGACGGGACGACCCTTGAGCACGACGGGGCGACCCTTGAGCACGACGGGGCGACCCTTGAGCACGACGGGACGACCCTTGAGCACGACGGGACGACCCTTGAGCACGACGGGACGACCCTTGAGCACGACGGGACGATCCTTGAGCACGACGGGGCGACCCTTGAGCACGACGGGACGACCCTTGAGCACAACGGGACGACCCTTGAGTGGGAAGTGACGACCCTTGAGTACCCTGGCACGATCTGAAGAGACTTCAGGTCGATACGACCCTTGTTTATGATAGATAGCCTGGCCTTTGAAGGTCGTACTCAACGATCAACCGATAGATTATCTCGATCAAACAGGTATGCTGTAGATATACTCCAAGTATACTCCTGTTTACATTTGGTATGCCCTTCGTTACCTGTAACGCTTCTCCCGTTTACGTCCTTGTTTACGTTGTTTGTCTTGATTTTGTATAACGAGTCGTTTACATCTTTTGGTTTGTCTGCCGGGCTTGGCTGGAGTCGTCATCCTGAACTCTCTTCAGCCAATTTAGTCCCGGACATCTTCACGTCGGAGAGACTGGTCTCGTAGCGTTGCCACACTGGTTCACGAGACCATAAGTTCGAACCCACAGGTTGAGCTCATATGGTGTGCAGGAGGTGATAGGGACGGCACCTGCTACACTGGGCCTTCTTCCTCCCCCTGGACGTATAACTCAGCTGTAACTTTACATGACAATCGTATCGTGCTAAAGGGGGGCACGGGATGAACTGCCGCCGCTCTACACTTGCTGGCGTCCAGGGTTCGACGCGAGGGGTGGGGGGGTTTAGCGGCATGTTTCTCTCACTGGGGTTCTGGGTTCTGTATAGCGATTGTATCTTGTTACTTGAGTTCGGGAATCTGTATAGCGCCTGATGGAGGGGGAGATGCCGATAGAGTAGACATTCATGAGTGTGTGGTCAGATGGACCAACTGGAGGGGCGAGATTGTGTAGTTACAGCGGGATGGACCAGAGGTGAAAAAAAAAAATCCAGAATATTAAGAGAGTGGTCACAGTGGTCTGGGATGTAGGTAAGGTGGGAGATGACCTGCTCTGTTGCTTTCGATGATTGAGGATGGAGATCGTGAGGGCTTCACTCCTCCACCATCCGTATGGGAGGAATTCAACCATTCCCTATGGTGAACGTTGAAATTCACATGGTAAAGGATCTCGGGTTGAGAGGATGCCACAGGCTCATGGTAGGAGTTTAGATAGTCGAAGAGAGATATAGAATTTGTAGATTAGGAGAGTGGTGGCTGCTGGCAACAGCCTACTACTTACTTAATAAGTTCCTTATTTACTTTACGTAACAATTTACTTGTACTGTGTCTGTTTTACCTCTCCTTTTGTTTATTTCTTGTTTGTCAAGTGGTCGCTGATAATTGTCGTATTGTTTACTTTTTCGTTTACGTAAGAGTTTGCATTATTTTTCATGGAATGTGAATGTGTAGTTGGCTTTGTTGATCAGTTGTGCTTGGCTGAGGGCCTGGGTGTATGAATAGGGTAAAGGGCTTGGATGTGTGCAGGGTGTAGGTCTGTGTGTATTGCAGGTGTAGGTGTGAAGCTGAGGGATGGTGTAGGTAATCAATCTGGCTATGAATAAGAGCGTATACATAGTGTGTACTGGCACAGGTGCGAGTGTCGTTTAGATGGGAGGGTGTATGAATGCTGATGTGGGTGTAGTTTAGATAGGATGGGTGTGGTTGAATATACTGATGTATGATAGACAGGAGAGATATAGGGATGGACGTGTGGGTAGAGCTGTAGTGTAGATAACAGAGGCGTAGGGGTGGTGAGTGTGTGTACCTGAGAAAGCCAGATAACAGAGGACCTGATGGTATATGGCGAGGTTACCTGCAGGAGGTGACAACCACTATCCTGGTCTGCTATTCTGTATAGCTGGGGACTGGATCGTACAGCAGCAGGAAGCCCCCATCCTTCCATCACTCCCTCTGGTCAGCCGGCAGGAAGGAACTCCATGTAGTACAAAGAGAGAGAGAGAGAGAGAGAGAGAGTATACTGACATGGAAATTCTATCGGAAAGAGGGATGGAAAACACACGCTCTGATCTACTTTCAGCCGCCTGATTCTCTTGGGGGGGAAGACAGACTTTACCTTCGGTTACATGAAAGAAGAAGACGTTGAAATGTCTTCCTATTATCTCTACTGAACAGCCTTATCGTGCCACAAGTGTCTGATTCACTGATACGTAGCATCATTAAGATGTTTCTGTGGCCGATTTTTTTGAATGGGTTTGATATAGTCTTCGCCTTGACAACATCTGGTGGGAGTTGACTGCACCATCTGGTGGGAGTTGACAACACCATCTGGTGGGAGTTGACAACACCATCTGGTGGGAGTTGACAACACCATCTGGTGGGAGTTGACAACACCATCTGGTGGGAGTTGACAACACCATCTGGTGGGAGTTGACAACACCATCTGGTGGGAGTTGACAACACCATCTGGCGGGAGTTGACAACACCATCTGGCGGGAGTTGACAACACCATCTGGTGGGAGTTGACAACACCATCTGGTGGGAGTTGACAACACCATCTGGCGGGAGTTGACAACACCATCTGGCGGGAGTTGACAACACCATCTGGCGGGAGTTGACAACACCATCTGGTGGGAGTTGACTGCACCATCTGGTGGGAGTTGACAACACCATCTGGCGGGAGTTGACAACACCATCTGGTGGGAGTTGACAACACCATCTGGTGGGAGTTGACAACACCATCTGGTGGGAGTTGACAACACCATCTGGTGGGAGTTGACAACACCATCTGGTGGGAGTTGACAACACCATCTGGTGGGAGTTGACAACACCATCTGGTGGGAGTTGACAACACCATCTGGTGGGAGTTGACAACACCATCTGGTGGGAGTTGACAACACCATCTGGTGGGAGTTGACAACACCATCTGGTGGGAGTTGACAACACCATCTGGTAGGAGTTGACAACACCATCTGGTGGGAGTTGACAACACCATCTGGCGGGAGTTGACATCACCATCTGGCGGGAGTTGACAACACCATCTGGCGGGAGTTGACAACACCATCTGGCGGGAGTTGACAACACCATCTGGCGGGAGTTGACAACACCATCTGGCGGGAGTTGACAACACCATCTGGCGGGAGTTGACAACACCATCTGGCGGGAGTTGACAACACCATCTGGTGGGAGTTGACAACACCATCTGGCGGGAGTTGACAACACCATCTGGCGGGAGTTGACAACACCATCTGGTGGGAGTTGACAACACCATCTGGTGGGAGTTGACAACACCATCTGGTGGGAGTTGACAACACCATCTGGTGGGAGTTGACAACACCATCTGGTGGGAGTTGACAACACCATCTGGTGGGAGTTGACAACACCATCTGGTGGGAGTTGACAACACCATCTGGCGGGAGTTGACAACACCATCTGGTGGGAGTTGACAACACCATCTGGTGGGAGTTGACAACACCATCTGGTGGGAGTTGACAACACCATCTGGTGGGAGTTGACAACACCATCTGGTGGGAGTTGACAACACCATCTGGTGGGAGTTGACAACACCATCTGGTGGGAGTTGACAACACCATCTGGTGGGAGTTGACAACACCATCTGGCGGGAGTTGACAACACCATCTGGTGGGAGTTGACAACACCATCTGATGGGAGTTGACAACACCATCTGGCGGGAGTTGACAACACCATCTGGCGGGAGTTGACAACACCATCTGGCGGGAGTTGACAACACCATCTGGTGGGAGTTGACAACACCATCTGGTGGGAGTTGACAACACCATCTGGTGGGAGTTGACAACACCATCTGGCGGGAGTTGACAACACCATCTGGCGGGAGTTGACAACACCATCTGGTGGGAGTTGACAACACCATCTGGTGGGAGTTGACAACACCATCTGGCGGGAGTTGACAACACCATCTGGCGGGAGTTGACAACACCATCTGGCGGGAGTTGACAACACCATCTGGTGGGAGTTGAGAACAACACATTGTTATTATCTAGTCATCGTGTTTATGACTTTGAGGTATGACAAGGAGGAGGATCAGTGGTTAGAATGTCTTCAGTCATCGCAAAATCTTTCGTTAGATCTCCTCAGAGTCTGATCTCCTCAGAGTCTGATCTCCTCAGAGTCTGAGTTTTGATAGAACGATTGATCTTGAATTCCATTGTCTTTATTCGCAGTATTTCCCTCAGTGGGACGTAATTACTGTGTTGGCTTTTCTCCGTGTTAGTTGGTCTTTGCTCGTGGTTGAAGATGTGGCCACCAGGAGTGATCAGAGGGTTGTCAATAAGGTCTGACTCGCCCCCCCCCCCCCCCCACCTCGTTTTCTAAGAGTAGTTAATGTCATACGTTTTATATTAGCTTGTATGTCTCATTTTTAAACCTTAAAAAACCCTGTTTGTTTATGTGCTGCCACACCTCGCTTTCTTGAATTAGAATTTTAGGTCATTACTCGTCATGAGTCCTTCTTCTACCTCTGATAATGGCTTACAAAACATGATGTATTCGAGTGTAACACTTTTTTTTTTACCACCTGAATGCATTGTTTTGTGTTTATGGACGTTGAAGTTCACTTGCCGTGTGTCTCTGGCGTCTGCGTCAATGTATGACCTCGTGTGCCAGGGATTTATGACCTAGATTCGTTTCTTTGGATTTTTTTTTTTTATATTTCACTGGTGAGTCGTATGTCTAGGTGACCGACGTATCCTGTGTCCAGGTGACTGACGTATCCTATGTCCAAGTGACTGACGTTCTTGTGTCCAGGTGACTGATGTATCTTGTGTCCAGGTGACTGACGCAAATTGTGTCCAGGTGACTGACGTATCTTGTGTCCAGGTGACTGATGTATCCTGTGTCCAGGTGACTGACGTATCTTGCGTCCAGGTGACTGACGTATCCTGTGTCCAGGTGACTGACGGATCTTGTGTCCAGGTGACTGATGTATCCTGTGAGCCAGTCAGTGTGGGAGAAGTGTATGAGTCAAGGGGTAGGGATGGGTGTAGTGTGTGGCTGTGTGGTGTAGGTGCGAGGGGGGGGGGTGTAGGGTAGGTGTGAGGGGTGTAGAGGAGAGATGGTGGGTGGATGGGGCGGGTTGTGGTGGTGGGCAGCTGTGTCTCTTCCTGGTGATGGCTTGTGGCACGAGCAGTGATATTCAGATTAACCGGGTCCCCTTCCCTGATGGTGTGTGTGTGTGTGTGTGTGTGTGTAATTTACCTCATAGTTGAATGTTGAATGGTAAGTACAACTGGACTCCTGCTCATATAACTTCTTTCTTCAACTTCCAAGAAAATCATGAGTGTTTTCTGACATTTTACGAGCTGCTGACCTGCCAGGCTGGTCGAGCGGGTCACCCTGCCAGGCTGATTGTGTCCCACTCTGCCAGACTGGTCGAGTGGATCACCCTGCTAGTGTGGTCGATTGTGCCACCACCCTACCAGGGTGGCGGAGGGGACCAGAGCATCAGCCGTGGTGATTGTGGTAGTGAGGATGGAGGGGCGGGGTTGGACGCCTACCACACTAAGTGGTTGCTGTACCACACCCCTCCTGGTGAGATGGTATGACCCAGTGGAGTGACTCTCTGTTTATAATAACCAATATTCTTTGACGACATAACCAAACCTAATTTGGTTGTGTTCAATAATGTTGATCTACGAATATGTGTATATATCCGTAGATCTGTGATGGTATGTGTTCTGGTGCCCTCTGCATCCCAGGATAGTTGGGTTGATCAAGGGACACGGCGGTGTGTGACGTCCCGACTGCGAGACGGTCCAGGGGTACGTCAGGCACTCACTCCCTGCTCGGTGTGTGGGGCCAGACCCGGGCCAGGGAGACAAGAGGGTCCGCAGTTTAATTATCCTGTACTTTTTTTAGACCGGATAAGTGGTCAGCTTGAGTGCGGGGGTCGAGGATGAGGTGGGGGGTTGGGGGGGGTGGAGCATTCCAAGAGAGGAGTTTGTTGAGGGTTCAGGAGGAGGAGGAGGAGGAGGAGGGGGTGTTTGCGTGGGGGGAGGGGGGGGGGAGATGATCGTGTAATAATAGAAAATATTGTTGGTGTGTCAGGGAAGGTGAGAGCCAGGCTTGCTGGGTCTGGACGAGGGCCTGGCGAGTGTTGTGAGGCGGGTCGTGACCTCACCCTCGGCAGGTGGTGGGAAAACCCTCCTTCTTCCCCCTCCGCCGCCGTGTTCCTGATAGACTCGAGTGACGACAGAGATGCCAGCCTACGGATGGCCACAGGCTGGTGGATCAGGCACGCAGGGTTGGGGACGAGTGAGTGATGGCGAGCTCACCGCGACCCTGACGAGGACGTCAAGCGTTGGTGAGGGACGCGGGGTTGGGTATACGGTAGCGCTCACGACCTCCTGACGAAGGGCATCACGACGAAGGACGTGGAGGCACGGGTGTATGTCACGCCTAATGAGAGGATCGAAGAAGCCATTGAGAAGTAATAGGATGATAATGCTCTGAACACCGACTTTACGGCGGCCGTAAAGTATGTAATTTCCCAACGAAGGAATCCCTGAGCTGTGGTAATTAACCGTACAGGTCGCTAGTGTTAAAAGCTTACATCCCCTCAGGAAGGTCTGCTTTCTCCCGCACTGTCTCATGTGTAACATTGGTAGCAACGCACAGTAGTACTGCTCTGCATCGACCTTGGCAGGCGACGTTACAAATTAGTATTGCAGTCTCGTCCACTGAGGACGCTGTAGATCTGCAAACAGATGCCAACGGAATATTCCAGGAGGGGCACCCTAGAATGTTGTGGTCACTGGGGAGAAATTTCATCAATTTGCCAAATCCAGATCGGAAACCGACCTGAGCATTGTTCAGGGGGCCGCGTCTAAGACCTCGGCGTCATAATGAACGACCCACACTGCCGGGGAACGCAACGAAGAATTTGGCGAAGATGATATGGGTTCGTTACTGAGAAATGTTAAACGAGGGATGTAATTCCCGTGGTGACACTGGTCATTGCTTCTAGCGCCGCTACACAGGGCCGGAGATGTTGCTGAACCACAAATCTTGTCAGTGCCTTTTACTGTCGGCGTGGATTCAGTAAAGCTTAGGAAATACCAGGACGGCTCAGTCCTCCCACACTGCCGCCATTATTGGCACAGGTTAACGCCTTCCACACTAGAGGAACATCATGACATAAACATTTATATCACCGGAACTTCGTGACCTCACACTCCATACGAAACTGATCCTTTGCTGGAACAACAGACGCGAAAGAATGTGCATAGTAAACCCATGGTAGATGTGGTCGGTAACATTAGGGAAGATGGCATCTGGAATGCACGTCTTTTTAGCCTTCTCTCAGCAAATATTTCGACCATAGGTGAAACTGGTTTTCAAGCGAAGATGAGGATGCTTTTACCTGGGAGGGTGGCTGACAGACCGAGATACGAGGGTAGAAGACAGCCCCCGATAATGACCTGAGGTCATGCGCAGGGTCAGGAATAGTGAGGCGGAGGCATAGCGATGGTTGTGGGTCGGCGCGAATGTGTGGGATGCGTTGATGTCGGGTAGGAAAGAGGCAGCACTGGTGCGGACGTCCGTCCGAGCGTGAGAGGAGATGATTGGTGCAATTTTAGGGGTGAGGAAGGTTTGGCCATCTGTAGACATGGGGGCGAGTGGGGTATGTGTGAGCATATGAGGCGTGTGAGGTATGTGTGAGGAGTGTGTAGGTGTAGGTGCTGTGTGTGTGTGTGTGTGTGTGTGTGTGTGTGTGTGTGTGTGTAGCTGTAAGGTGTGGGCATTGTGTTCATGTGGGGTCATTAGTACACTCGTGTAAGGATGAACGGCTGCTTGGGCTCACAGACGTGTATAGCTGAATGGCTGCTTAGGAGTGTGTGTCGATGGATGAGGCTGTATCGTGTGTGGAAGAATGCGTATGTGTTGGCGTGTTTTGGCTTTGTGTATCTAATTAGCTCTTTGTACTGTCACAGGGAGGGAGTTCTATACCCGTGGGGGCCCCGTCTCGTAAACTTTTTCTACCATCATCCAACTATTTAAGCTTGTAAATGCCGTCCACATCCACGGTCTCCTAACACAATATATTCCATGCATCCACCATTTGTATACTATAGAGGTATTTCGGTACGTCTTTCCTAACAAATTTATCGATGAATTTCATATCATGGCTCCTGGTTTTACTTCCTTGCTTCTTTCCAAGAACTTTCATTGTATACGTCATCAAGCTGGTATAAAAACTTAGATGTTGTTGTCTGGTCGACTCTTACTCTTCTCTCGTCCATGATGGACAAAATTATGTCCTTTAACATTTCCCTGTAACTTCTCTTTTCTTGATTCTGGTACCAACTTTCATGCCCATCCCTGGACCTTTTGTTAGTGTTTTGTTCTTTGGATGCGGCGACCAAACTCGAGAAACATACCCTGATTTGCTTGAAGGTTGTCTTGATATGTGCCAGGAGACAGTTGGTTTCCTTCACTATTTCCCAACGGTTGGACTCTGGCAACTGGTTATGGACGACGTCGACTCCCAACTCTTTCTCACACAGATTCCTGCAGTTATTTCGAGGCCTCCGCTGTGACCCATCCTCGTTACCTCACATTTACTCGGGTTGGATCTCATCAACTTTGTATCGGATCAGCCTTGAAGTTTATCCAGGTCCATTTGCACAATCACGGGATCCTCCTCGCTTTTCATTTTGCTCACGATCTTGGCATTTTGAGGTTGGAGCTCAGTCTCTCTGGCATACCATTCGCATAGATCAAGAATAACAGTGGTCCCGGCACAGAATCCTGCAGTATGCCACTGGCGTCCTCTTTTCGAGAGGGCTCCTCTAATGTGTTGTCCTTATTCCCTTTCACTAAGATAATCGATCCACACAAGGAATGTTTCCTTTATTCCTGCCTGGAGATCCGTCTTCTTCATCAACCTCCCATGTGGTACAGTGTCAAATGCCTTCTGGCAGTCCAGACAGTCCACTCAGCCTCCTCTGTTCTACAACGGAACTCACCTTTGTAGAAATCTAAGAGGCTTGTTACGCGTGATTTCCTTTCCCTGAAGCCTTAGTACCTCACGTAAATTTCTCCTTTGTGAGAAATCATCTATGATTTGCTGATTATCTTTTCAGAGCGTTCTCCCCGTCTCATTTCTTTTGGACAGGTATGATGTTTGCCTTGTTCCTTTCCCTCGGCGTTTGATATATCTCCAGCGATATCTTGAACTACATTTCGTGCAGTTAGTCAAGTGTATCTGCATACATCTTCCTCACATATGGAGAAATTATATAGGACCTTGAGCCTTGTATAGGTCAAAAGACATATATTCTTTTGATGTCCTTTGTAGATGTACCACTGCTTTATAAGACACTCCAACCCACTCTGTGTCACTAACGTTAAGGCTTTCGTGCTTTCCACTGTGAAAACATTCTCGAACTTATCATTCCTTTTCTCGCATATCCTGGCATCGTCCTCTACAGCACTTCCATCTTGATCCCTTAGCCTCATTACCTGCTTTTTACCTGACAGTTTACCCCTGATGAATTCAGGGAAAGGCTTAGATGTTCTCTTGCCTTGTCTACGATGTTCTCTCCCGAGTCTTTCAGTCCTTCCTATCTTATCCTGGTGTATTGGTTCCTTACACACGTATGTCTCTCAGAAAAACACCTGAGATGCCGCCTGTATCTCCTTCACACCACATTGCTAACCTCCTTCACTTATTTGATATTTTTTTTTTATTGACACGCTCCCTCTTTCTTAACCTACCCTCTGAAATGGAGGTTGAAGGGTACCCATGTTTCTGATTCCATGTATTTTTGATAGAAACTTTGACCGCACTGCCCAATTTTTTTTTTTTTTTTTTTTTTTTGGGGGGGGGGGCTGCTAAACTTCACTTCCCAGTTCATGACATTATAGGAATTGTTGAGTTCTGTATGATTCCCACGATCATATCTCCATTACGAGACACGTTTGATCGCTGGTCTTTTTTTTATATCCTCATTAACCACAGAATCAAACTCCCATTTACCAGCTTTCGTATCTCACATTATCAGTACCCATACTACTAGTGGTGTTGTGTTACTCCCAATGGTCTTATCGTACTCAGTGACGTGCTGGTCTCGGGAATTTTCCTGTGTGTACTTCTTTCCCCCTGGGAATCGACATTCTCCTCAGTCATTCTCTTTATAATTTCAGTGTCTCGTTATCAATACTTTCCCATCTCTAAAAAGAGTGCGTTCTATTGCTCCATTCATCATCCTTATTGTTTCTTCATTGGTATTATTTTAAGTTGTTCTGGTTCGGTTTATTTCTTCGGAGGATTACATATCAACGCTGCAATGTGCTTCTTCCCTGGTTAACTACCAGTATTTTTCTCATATTTACAGCCGTCTCGTGTGAAGAGAACAAATCCTTTTATTTTTCTTTCTCTTTCCCTCTATGCTGTCATTTACTCCTCTCGTCAAGACCCCCACAACTCCAACAGTTTTATTTACATTTACACTCACTGGATCCCGGAATTCCGGCTCTTTACCATTTACTGCCAGCCCATCTGCTGTCAGTCACTCATTTCCATCACTTGACATTCTGAACTCTGCAGTAATGGCGAGGCTGTTCCGCCCTCTTGCCTCATTTGGTATCTCCAGTTTTTTGCCTTCTGACTGTATTCTCTGCTTCACTCCCTCACTTCCCTTGGCCTGTCGCCTCTGATGAATGCCTCACTGAAATACACCGTGTTTTAAGTTTTCAAATCCACCAGAATACCTCCTGACTAGATCAGTCCAACTCGACCGTAAACATAAGTGGTCATCCTCCCTGTGTCCACCAGGTCTCCCCCATTCTTTTATGACAGTAACTACATTCAACGTTTACCTGTTCTTTTAATCAGCTTTCCCGCTTCCTCCACCCTTTTCCTCTTTGTCTGGAATATGATCTTGAATTGCAAAAATCGTCGTTGATTTATGTATATCTGTGTTTATCATCCTCCAACTTTCCTAATCTGATACTGCCAGTTAGAATGTCCCTTTTTGCCACAAGCACTGACTGGTCTTGTGTGTTCAGAACTTTCTAAACCTTTCATGAACAGGACCATAAATTTTCCAGTTGTTCAGTTTCTGCATATTATTACTCTTTGCAGCTTTTCCCGATTCCCTGTATGGCACTCTCCCACTTTGCCCAGGTCTTTGTCCCATTGCGTCAGTTTTCGCGTTCTAAGTCTGTTGAAAAACTTTAGAAATTGCTTCTGATCCTCCTCTACGCTCAGCGTTATCAGTAGCTTCTGTATTGTGTATTCTTAGCATTTCATTTTGCCAGATAGTCTCGAGAACATCTAGAAAATAAACATTTTAAACTAATTTCGGTTTTCACTTTTTTGTTTCACTTTTTTCCCCTGAATCGCCTTAACTGGTTTGACTATTCTTTCTTGCTCCTTCACTACATTTTTCAATTTCCTTTGCTTACGTAACCTTTTCTTTTAGTGCTATTTTAAGGGGACTGCATCTTCCTTTAGTAGTGTTATCGCCGAACTACCTCGCTTGGGCCTTGGGTCTGTGTGGTCTGTGTATCTATGCCACCCTGTGTAACTCTTCCAGGTAATCTCAAGTAATTTCCTGAGGCTTTTGGTTTCATATGTTTTATTTATTATCTTTCCATTTACATTCTCCTCAGCCTTGTAAGAAGGACCACTTGGTCCTCATCCTCCGGCCTCCTTCTTAAGGATCTAGTCACAACTATTTGACTCATGGTACTTTCTCTTGCCGGAATCCATTTCTGTTTAAAACACATATAAAGGTTTTTGCTTAGCTTTGCTGTTTAAACCAGATTTAAAGATTCTTCCATATCCAAGCAATGTATATGTGCTTGACGGCAGGCTTTGCCTCGTCGGTTTAGACTGGCTGGTTTAACTTCCTCGGCTTGGGAGCCTCTTTTCGCCTGGTTCATGCAGGGCTAGAGGTCCTTACGTGCTCCTGCAGTTGTCTAGGGATAACTGTTGGTTTATTTATTGGCTTCTAAGTTAAGCTGAAATAAATATTGTTCTCCGAATCCAGCTTCTTGGCACATTGAATTTCAGTTGCCTTTTTGTAATAAACACTTTTGATATAATTCATTTACTTTTACTCTCCCCTGTATCATTTATCTTATAGATTTATTTACGCATGTCATCTCAGTAGCTCACATTATCTAGTCAATATTATTGTTTTTCCAAACATCGATTTCAGGTTATAGTTAGCTGTACTTGGCAGTAGTTCTGATGATTCGAATCGAATTTTGTGGTTATTCCATCTCCACTGTTGCTGCTGCACCCACTCACTCACCCTGCCACACCATGGTCATCTCCCCGTCCTTACGTGTACAAGAGGCCTGCACACCTGTAGTGTGGCTCTGAATCTTGGTATAAAAGTTGCATTTCCTGGCTCTACCTAGCTGGTCCTCGTGTGTGTGTGTGTGTGTGTGTGTGTGTGTGTGTGTGTGTGTGTGTCCCCTCTATACAGTTACCTCCACCTACGTGTACAAAAAGGCCTACACAGCTGTGGAGCCTTTGAATTATTGCAGGAAAGGCTACTTTTCGTCGTTGCCTCGGTGTTCCTGTGTGTGTGTGTGTGTGTGTGTGTGTGTCTAAGAACAGCGCGTTTGGCAGAGCGCGCGGGTGTCAAGTATGGAGGAATACGTCTCGGCAGCGCGCGGCACCAACCCTCGTACTGCAGGCACGGCCGGGCGTGCTGCCTCCGGTCTCTTCCCCATCACAAGTGTCTCTCAAGGATCTACCTTGACCATGACTCACGTGGGCGCCCCACGCACCTCCTCCTCCTCCTCCACCTAGGATTGCCTCTCCCCCAGACATCCTTATGACCAGTGGCTGCCTCAGGGAGCGGAGGCCCCCCTGGTGTCTATGATGCGTCAGACGTGGCGCCAGTTCCCGAACCAATGCAGGTCAGAGCCTCTTGCTGGTGCCATGGGGCAACACGGTGGTCGTCAAACACGAAGTCGTGCCAGCGTTCACCGCGGCTCAGGGCTGACCTCTGGCGCGGGAGGAGGGGTTGAGTCGCCCCCACTCAGGTCGTCCATCAGCCTCCCATTGTCTGGGCACTCACACTGCAAAGACCTTAAGCAACACACTCGAATATTTCTCCCATTCCGCTGGTGTCCGCGGCCGGCTTCGAGAGCTCTGGCGGAACCAGTCCACATCATTGTTGGTCACCCACAGTTTTGTCTTGGTCTCAGATTCTGAGTCACGGCTATTGTGAGCAACGTTCCCACGCACTCATAATAAACTTACGACGCAGACTAACGCTCCCACGCACTCATAATAAACTTACGCAGACTAACGCTCCCACGAACTCATAATACGATTACGCAGACTAACGCTCCCACGTACTCATGATAAGCTTACGCCGACTGACGCTTCTACGTACTTAATCACAAACTTACGCAGAATGAACGGTATCGTAAAATATCCTCAGAGGCTGTGGATCTGGTGGCTTCGTCTTCCGAAGCTTCTGTGCCCAGTGACTTTTGCATCGCTGGTGGAATCCAAATTTGTAACCAGGGATTTACTGACCGTTGCTTGGCAGGAAACATAGACAGGTTATTTGGAGTGGGAGTTTGAGCTGAAAGAGTGAGAGGTAAAAGTGGAGTGATTGAGATGCGTGGGAGTGGACGTGGCAGCGAGTGGAACCATGGGATTTGAAGTGGGCCACGGAGTAGGTGAGGGGGTTTGATGATAGCACTTTGTTGACCATGAGGACGCTATACATGGAACTGTGAACACACACGTGGAGTACAGTAGCTTGGCCCCTTTGAATCTGTGAAGTCATATATTGATCTTTGGATGTGATCGTTCAAAAGTTGTTATATGTAATTTACAGTTGTATGCAGACTGTTAGCAAGATATGTTACATCTGTACATTAGTATACCCTTTGCGTCCCTGGGCCCCACTCGGGCCCACCTGTCACCCTCCTATGTCCATGTATTGTACCCACTGTACGCTCTGTACTGGCCTCCACCTACCCGTAGATATGTGCCCTTCACCCACACTCCCCACTGAAATGCTTTGTCTATGTATATCTAGACAATGAATAGTTTCCATCAAAAACAAGACACTTCCCACTGGTGGACCATACCACATGGTGGTGATGCGTGGCCCACTGGGGCACCCACCGCTCCGGACGATGATGCGTTACATCAAGTCTGTGTGGACCAGCAAGCGACGCCCACCCAGCGCTCGTCGTCTCGTGTGTTGTAGGGTGGTAAGGGTAAGACCATCCCACTACAGTTTTCGATGAGCTGTGTGGTACCGGACGGTGAGGGAGCGGTACGTCGACTTTAGGCACTCATCAGTGTCGAAGCCTGATCAAGGAGGTGGTGTTGTAGTACCTCCTTGTGGTGAGTACAGACAGCCAAGGGAGCTTCGGTGTCATTTTAGAATAAAAGATCGAACAGTTCTTTGGCTTATCCTGTAAGAAAGATCTTTGACAGAATTCCGACAGCCTCTCTGTGACAGAGCAGGACTGGTTTGGGTCCATCTGCCTACTAGCGTGACCAATGAGGTGCCCAAGACCAGGGGCAGAATTACGGACACTCGTGTGGCCAGCACCGTCACGCCTGCTTGACGCCTCTCAACGGACTTTCCGTAACCGAGGAGGGAAGGAGAAAAAAGAAAACGGGAATGATCGCTTTGGCATTAACTCCTCCAAATTTCGAGTGGCTTGCGTTAATTGGTCTTTCAGTATGTTTGAAGTGTTGACAGACGTGTTATGAGATGCATTTCAGTAGGATTCGTAATTTTCAGATTTAGGACTACACTTTGTGGGGCTGAGGAAGATTTTATATTTTATACAAGAAAATTGATTTTTTCTTTTGTTAGCTGAGACAGCGCGGCAATATGGTGCCCTAAAAACAAGGAACGCTACACACACACACACACACACATATATATATATATATATATATATATATATATATATATATATATATATATATATATATATAGATGTTGTGGTTGGGATCGAGGTTGACCTCGTCTGCTCTTTAATACAGCGGGGGGTAAGCGTAGGTGAATTGTATAGGTGTTATTGAGTGTAGGTTCAGGGAGTCCATGTGTCTTGAGTGGACGGAGAATGTAGAGACGATAGCTGGAAGTTTAGATGGAGACGTTTTCTATCCATCTTAAGGCTTTATCACAGAGACACCTTTTTCTAGCGAATATTCTCCCGGGAACACTCGTTTTTGGCGACTCACCGTAGGCTGAACAACAGCGAACTGTTACAGAACGCTCAGCTGTCGTTTTGCCGCTTCGTATGAACGAAAAGAGATCAAGTGTGGCTCCCAGCCTGGATATGAAGGAGGTACTTGCTATACTTGCTGTGTTATTCTCAATCAAGGGTACGAGGGGTGTGAAGCGGGAGTGGACGTGGGAGACTGGCTAGGGAGGAGAAATTCAGAGAGCGAAGCACCAGTCGTGGCCTTCAGCGGTCAGATGGAAACAAGTACCTGTTCCTACCATTCAGATCAACCATTAGTACGCATTCTAATTAGACTTTTGAGAACTAGTGTGCTTTTCCTGAATGTCCAGAATATTGTAGTTCATCATAGAAATGCTACGAGTTAACGAATGATCATCGCTCTCGTTTGATGACGATTTGAAAGCTCTTTTGACTTGTGGTGTTTGCCGGTACAGAGCGGAAGAATAACGCGCGCTCAGCGGGACGTACAGCTGAGGCCGGAAAGATGTGCCGGCTCGTCCTCCACTGCGACAGAGCGAGTTTTCCGGAGGAAAACCACCAGGAATAGTACCTATGTGACGCCACCTTTAGTTGGTCGTCCACAATGACTCGGAGAAGATTGGTGGACTAGATGACCAGGAGGGAATTGGTGTTGGGGGGCGTATTTTAGACCGTGAGGATGCGACAGGGTTGGAACCAGGGCTGACGTGCGTGACCGCGCGGTCTTAGTATAGTGATGGTGACGTGGTTGGCGATAGCCCAGCTCTGGAGGTTGTTGAGGGTGTTGTGAAGGGCGGTGGAGCCGGGAGAAATGTCGGCGACACCAGTGATAGTGTCGTCCACGTGCCTTCATCCAGCGTGGCATCGGTTGTATGTGTGTGGGGAGGTAGTGTGTGTGTGTGTGTGGCTGTGAGGGGTGGGAGAAAGGGAGGCTGTATGTGTGTGGCTGTATGGTGTGAGGGAGGTAGTGAGTGTGTGGCTGAAGGAGGTGAGAGGAGAGGCTGTATGTGTGTGGCTGTTGGGTGTGGGGGAGGCTGCATGTGTGTGGCTGTATGTGTGTGGTTGTAGAGCGTGGGGGAGGCCGTATGTGTGTGGCTGTGGGACGAGGGGAGGCTGTATGTGTGTGGCTGTGGAACGAGGGGAGGCTGTATGTGTGTGGCTGTAGGGCGTGAGGGAGGCAGTGTGTGTGTGTGTGTGTGGCTGTAGGGCATGAGGGAGGCAGTGTGTGTGTGTGGGGGGGGGGGGGGGATGTGAGGGGTGGGAGAGGGGGAAGGCAGCTGACCGTATGAACCCAATAAATGTATAAGTACAAGATAAGAACGCCCACGTATCTTGATGTTGTTGTTACTGGAGACTGTGAGGGGCTCTTAACATTTTTATTGGTGGGGGTTGCGGAGTGGGCGGCCGGGGATGGGACACACCTGATAAAGGTGATGATGGAGAGGGTCGCCCCCCTGTTTATGCAAGATACGCCCGCCCATAATACCTACTAAATTAACGGCTGAAGGAGGTGATGCGTGAGGCTTGGGGGGAGGGCCTGATCCTGGGTGTTGTGGAGGAATGGGACCTGGTCCTGGGTGTGGTGGGGGAGGAGGGGAGGATGGACCTGGGTGGGGGGAGAGGGAGGGAGGAGGGACCTGGGCGTGGAGGGGGGAGGGGGAGATGAGGAGGGGGGGGTTAGATGCTGGAGCACAACATGAAAGAAGTGTCTGTGAGCGGCCGGCGCCGGGGTGAGTGTTGCTCCACAGGGATCTGCCGCACGCTCCTCCTCCTCCTCACCTTCCCTCCCCCCGACACAACTCGTGGCTGTATATAGAGACTAAATAATCCTGAGGCGCAGCCTTGAGCTGCCCCGCGGCTAATGTTGTGTGTGTGTGTGTGTGTGTTAGTGTGGACGGGTGTACAGTGGCCTGGCTGATGTGTATTGTGTTGGGGGGGCAAGAGGTGCTACCAGGCTCCTGCCGTGTACTGGGGCGCGGGGTCAGGTCATGACCATGTGTAGTAAGATCAGCAGATTACATGATGATGTTGTAACTGCTACACTAAGGCTTAAGCCATACGTACAATCGTCACTTTGGCCTATATGCAGATGTTAATGATGTGATTTGTACAGTTTGTAGTCAAAGATTTGGACACAAACTAGAACACTGTGTCTTAGAATGTGAAAAAAAATATAGATCCTTTGAGAGATAAGTCTATACAAACCCTGCTAGAAATGTCACACCACCTTATTATACCTGAAATTCCAACACTGTATCCACCACACTTTGCATCTGGTCGGTAAAACGTACCATGTGAAAGACTGTGTAATGTATGTAATGTAGCTCATGCAATGAACCAACTCTGTCACAAGTGATATCAATGAAAATCCGGCCCACTGGGGTCTGATTAAGACCCTTTGTGACCCTTGTAATCCTTTTGCGCTACCGCTCACAGGGTGAACATGGGCGGTGCACGACACACTTGCCGGGCACATCGGCAGAAATCAAAGTCAGGAACCTCTGCCTGCCACAAACCAGGACGATCCTGAACATCCCAAATGCTGACTCCATCCTGTACCTGATGAACGTGAACGAGCTCACTGTTTTAGCGGATGTCTCTAAATCATTGATGTTATGTCCTCAAGCCTTACTGTTTCGACAGTTTTGTGATAACATTATTAATAGTAATATCCCTGAAGACATTGTGACACTATATGCAAAATTCGCCATGGCATGAGCTATGTAAACACCTGTGTGATCATGCCCAGTACAGCCACGTTCTGTAACTACAATGTCCAGTGTGTAATGTACCTTGACCTTCTTTGTATTACTGTGAATGTTAGCAGCATGACCAGTATATTGTGTAACTGTAGCCCAACATGTACTGTACCTTTGACCTCTCGTACTGCTATCAGTATTGTGTCTTGTTCCAAACACACACCCGGGTCTCTATGTAATTTGTGTACACACGGTAATTCGAATGTTAAAAAAGATTTTCTGTGTATGTATAACGTATTTTAAACTTGCTTTGTCTTACACGAATGTTGTTACCTGTGTTGCTGTCCTCATCACTCACTATCCTGTAACTATGTATCATGTATTGATGTATCCTAGACCTCCCCCCCCTCCAGACGGGAGGGGAACCCACCTGTAACCCCCGCGTGTCCATGTACTGTACCCACTGTACGCTTTGTACTGGCCTCCACCTACCCCTAGATATGTGCCCTACACTCATAATCTCCCTGAAATGTTTTACGTATGTAGATCTGAGCAACAAATATTTCAAAAGTAATACACTTGCTGCATGGGACTGGTCGTCTCACATCTCCTTGTGTCACACTCTTTGGTCAAGCTGTGGCATCATGACAGATGTCACGTCCCTTCGCAGCTCGTGTGTCACCCTTCCCGACTGTGCCTTCTTGAAGATCCTCTCTAGTGTTGCTCAGGTGGCAAGACCCGCGTTTGTGGTAGGTGTGTTACCACCAGACGACCTGCTCGCCAGTGTCACCCTCCCCCCTACACACCTACCCAGTGGCTAATGATCCTGTCTATCTTCATTACCTTTTTAGATTTTTTTTTTTAAAAGCGATAGACTGAACACGTATCACGACCCCTCTACGACTCCACGACCCCACCAGTAGGTCGTCTAGCCACCTAGAAGGACATCAAGGAACCTCCTCCCTCCACCCTTCCCCATCCACCTCGTATGACACCAAGAAAGTCCAGGATGTCGTCCCTCTCGCTTTCCTGTGTACGTACTTACCCCCACCGTCCACCACACTTAGGACATTACCCGTGCAATACAACAGACTGGAGAGTCTGTTAAGACGTAGGTGGGGTAAGTGAGGGGTCAGCCCAGATGGGTTTTGAAGGCCGCAACTAACTGACACCCCCCACGTATGAGAAGGTCCCGTGTGCTCACCAGACCAGGAACAACAATATATTTGTCAACAACACCTGATCGACATCGTCACCATTTTGGGTTCACCACACGTGTATGGTGCACAGGTTTTGCCGCCAGGTGTCGCCACTGCCCTACACACCTGTCGTGGTGCACGACGCGTCTGGGATGGACGCGTAGTAACCTCTGAATACATTAGAACTTTGGAGGTAATTACCTCGCTCCTCACGTCTGCTCTGGATGTACCCAAGTGGGTGGGACATGGCACTAGTCGCTCACCTCCTGGAAATCGTAAAGGATTCTTTTTTTTTTTTTTTTCCTATCCTGTCCTTGATCATTGCCGCACTGTGTTAGAGGTCAGGATATGCGTGGGGCAGGAGTCAGTGTGCGTCAGCAGGCCATAGGTCAGCGTGATGACACGTGGTCAGTGTAGCAGTGGGACCAAGATAGCAGGATTCAGTTGTCAGTTTAACACTGAGGTCAATACAACATTGGGTCAGATGTCAGGGTAAGAGTGGTCGTATGGTAGCGGGCCTGTGGCAGGTGTAGTAGCTGGACGATTGTCAGTGTAGCAGTGGACCAGGGGCTAGTGTAGCAGTGAACCAGTGGACTAGTGGCTAGTTTAGCTGTGTACTAGGGGCTATTGTAGCAGTGGACCAGTGGCTAGTGTAGCAGTGGACCAGAGGAGACTGTAGGACCAGCCACAAGGCGATGAAGCAGAGGTCACTGTGGCAGTGGTTCACTGGGAAGAGTATGAGTGGGCGGTGCGCCAGAGGTCATTGTAGTAGGGTACAAGAGGTTAATTAATGAGGTAACCAACTGGAGCTCAGGGTGTGTGTGTGTGTGTGTGTGTGTGTGTGTGTGTGTGTGTGTGTGTGTGTCAGAGGTTATTATAAGTGTAGGTGGGTGGTGTGTGTAGCAGTAGCCAGGAGGTCAGTATGGTGGTAAGCCAGTGGCTCCAGTGTGAGAGCAGTTATGCATGCTAGACACCGTCGATTCCGAAGGGATTCCTTACCTCAGCCTTACCTGTTTTACCTCAGAATTGTACCCACTTGCCATGCGCCTCCCTCTCCCACTTCTATAGATATTACTTCGGCTTGTGCTCGTGTGTGTCCCGGCCGTCACACAGACGGTAAGCCGCCACGTCACATGATTGCTCTGGGGCAGTCGTCAGCTCGAGGATAGGCCGTTGTGATATCTGTCATGTTTCCCTACACCGCGTATGCTTGGCACTCGATCTTCTCGTGTTTTATCCCAGCTGTGATGGGCTTCCTCCTCCTTTCCATCTCCTCAAGAATTCATAGATTATTCGTCTTCATTCCTCATACATCTGTTTCTTTAGCCTCCCTCCTCTCCCCTTTTTTATTTTTCATTTCATTCAAGGCCTGGCCTCCGTAATGACTTTGGTCCATGGTTGCAGCCACATCAACCCAAGAAACAGAAGAGAAAAAGGTAGTCAGTGTAACATTAGGTTAGTGTCCAGTGTAGCAGTGGAGCTGGGAAGGCTGTGTATTTCACGGACACCACGAACGGCCCTGGAGTACCTCTGTTGATGACTTGCGTAAAACTCTCCCCAGTGTTGATTGTCAGTGACCCTGAGGGTGAATGGGAGTCAGGCCCTGAAGGGGGGGAGGGGACCCAACCTACCTGAAGGGAGTGGCTCGGGGGAAGGGGAGGGGTGACGTGGCCGGGGTGGTATGGTGGAGGAGGTTTATTTTATGTATTTTTTTGTGACTAGAGAGAAGGTGATCTTGAAGGAAAGGTCTCTGCCCTGCAGTAGGACGGGACACAGAAAAGGTCACGCCCTTGGGTTGGTAGGGTGGAGGTTCTAGCCCTTGTGGAGACTCCGGGAGAAGGCCTTGCCCTGGGGCTGCTCCTGAGGGAGGCGCGGGAAGGGGGTGTAGTTTGTGAGGGGAGACGGACGCTGGGGGAGGACTGGTCCACGTTAGGTGGTAGGTGTGGTTGAGGTGCGTGAGGACAGCCACCCCTAGCGGGGACGAGGGTGTCGGCCAGGCTAGTGTGAGGGTAGTGGGAGGTTGACCTCCAACCACGACACTGACGGAGGCTCTGGGGCAGCAGCGCGGCGCCTCCACCCGCCCTGCTACCACCCACTGACACCTCCGGTAACGCGACCCGGATTTAACTCCCGTTTACCCGGAGCTTAATCGGAGATTGTGGTCATGTGTGTGTGTGTGTGTGTGTGTGTGTGTGTGTGGAAGGGTGTGGCTGACCTGTGTCAGGAGGGTGTGGCTGACCTGTGTCAGGAGGGTGTGGAGGGTGTGGCTGACCTGTGTCAGGAGGGTGTGGCTGACCCGCTCATTTTCTATTCCGCCAAAGCAGCGAATTTATTGTGCCTTCCCTCCCATCCTGTGGGCGGTGTTGTGCCCTCCCTCCTTCCCTCCCATCCTGTGGGCGGTGTTGTGCCCTCCCTCCCTCCCATCCTGTGGGCGGTGCCGCAAAAGAGGATACGGATTGCGCCAGAGGTCCAGGGTCAAGGCATCAGCGATCCAAGTTCGTAATAAATGACGATGTGAGGAAAATGTTAACAAGGATTAGGTTGTGTTGAGTGAATGATACTCGGCAGCTTTGCATGGTGGTAGATGAAGTGTTTACAAACATTGCTGACAATGAGTGCATCATGGAGCGAGATGCATGACAACTGATCTGCTTAATAAAAAGCGAAATCAGGATTTTTTACGAGTCTCTGAGGTAGAATATGGGTTTTGGATGACGTGCGCACACACAACCTCGTCATGTTCAGTGGGAATCAGTCTCCGAACTCGGTAGTTTTTACAACTGTCGAGTACATAATGTTGCAGGGTGTGTGTGGCTAGCGTTACTGGTCAAGTTTACATTTGATCTGTTCATTATCATTTGGAGGAACAAACTCCCATGAATATCTATTGCCCAGCCTGTGTCAAGCAGCAGCAATATCGAGGTGTTTGCGATCCTGGTGATATATATATATATATATATATATATATATATATATATATATATATATATATATATATATATATATATATATGCACTTGATATTATGATGGTAAATGAATCGGCTTAAATTGATTTCACTCGTCTCAGGTGTTAACGACTGTACGATACGTTGTGTTCCAAACATACACCTCAGTGTGTATATAATTGATTTGTATATGCATTCTAATTCGAATGTTAACAATGCACAGTTTGTGTATAACATATTTTAGACATGGTCTATATTACCCAGATATTGATACCTATGTTGCTGTCGGCATCACTCTCTATCCTGTAACTGTATATCATGTATGTGATGTATCCTAGAGGTTCCTGCTCCCCTGATAAGAGGGGTTTACCCTTTGGGTCCCTGGGTTCCACTCGGGCCCTCTACCTGTCACCCTCCTATATCCATGTACTGCTCCCACTCTACGCTGTTCACTTACCTCCACCCACCCCTGGATATGTGCCCTCCACTCACACCCTCGCTGAAATGTTTTGTCCATGTATATCTAGACCATAAATATTGTAACACTGAAACCCTGAAAAATATAAACCTCTCCTCGAAGTTCTGTGTTAAGGCTACTCACAGGTAGAGCGCCAAGGGAAGATCTATTTCATCCCTCAAGGCAAACGTTTTTGTTAATTCGTCTGCCGTATCGTTCACTCTGATCCCAGTATGTGGAGGTATCGTGTGTGGCTGACCTGTGTCAGGTGTGTGTGGAGAGTGTGGCTGACCTGTGTCAGGTGTGTGTGGGGATTGTGGCTGACCTGTGTCAGGAGTGTGTGGGGAGTGTGGCTGACCTGTGTCAGGAGTGTGTGGGTCTCCTGGCGATCTTCTTTCTCTTCGGCGACTTCACTGTGTCTTCAGTTGTTCCTAGATTGCCCTTACACAACAACCTCAGTGTGTCCTTAGCTGGTCTCAAGTGTCCTCAGGTGATCCCACGAAAATACATGGGAAGGAGAGAGAACAGGAGACTTGATGATCCATGGCGAGGTCATGTGCTGGGGGACAGTAGTAGCGTCCTGGAGCACATAATCTAAACCATGACAGAGAGTTTGGTTGTCATCAAACCTCAGACGACTATTACCCACCCAGGCTTGACCAGCCATATATACACTTTGTCTGCCCCAGTCTGACACCTCTAGCCTTAGTCGCTCTTGACCAGTTGGTTAGATTAAGACAATTTTTAGTTTCAGTTTCTTTTTCAGTTTTAGAAATATCTGTGGTCTAGATATGCATATGCTAAGTATTTCAGTGGGGAGTGTGGGTACAGGGCACATATCTAGGGGTAGGTGGAGGCTAGTACGGAGCGTATAGTGGGTACAGTACATGGACATAGGAAGGTGACAGGTGGAGCCAAGTGGGACCCTGAGGTGTCACCATTCCGCCAAAGGGGAAGGGAGTTCTAGGATACATCAAGTACATGATATATAGTAAGTGATGCTGACAGCAACATAGGTAACAATATCTGTGTACTACAAAGCTGATATAGAATGTGTCATACATATGCAGAAGATCTTGTGAACATTCGAATTACCTTGTATATACAAACTACGTATATAATGAAGTGGGTTTGCAACAAGAGACAGTGCAGCGTACAGTCGTTAACTCGTTAACGCTGATAGCAGTATGAGAGGTCAAAGGTGCGGTACATGTTGGGCTAGAGTTACACAATATACAGGCACTCGTCAGGTTGTTAACATTCACAAGTAATACAAAGAAAGTCAAGGTACATTACACACTGGACATTGTAGTTACAGAACGTGGCTGTACTGGGCATGATCACACAGGTGTTTACATAGCTCATGCAATGAATTTTGCATATAGCGTCACAATGTCTTCAGGGATATTACTATCAATAATCCCAAAGCTGTCGAACTTGATATATAAGCCTTGAAGTCTGAAATGACTGATTCTGGGACATTCGCTACTACAGTGTCCTGGTTTATGTTCATCAGGTGCAGAATAGAGTCGGCATTTGTAATGTTAAGTATCATCCTGGTTTCTCGCGACTTGCCACATGTACCTGTATCCCAGGTGTATTATGGTAGTTACAGTATCACATCGTCTGGTATGGAGTCTGATGCCTTCCATATTGATGTTTCTATAGCCCAAATAGATCATAGTAACACGATACTACAGCTACTTGGTCTTCCATTGTCTCCAGAGAAGTCTTCTTCCTCGTGGGCGAAAGGGGTTTGGTCAGCGCGGTCTTGGCCTTTAGTCACACAAAGTCTGGTGTAGGGACCCGAGAGCCAGCAGTCATGCTTAGCGAGATTACCTACATGGTCATGACGCTTATGTCTGACACGTGAAGGTATCCATAGGAACTGGGTGTCTAGGCCACTGTTATCAGCTTCTATAAGCAGGGAGTGATTGTTTGATGGAACAGTTTCCTGCAGAGCACACCTTCTGGTGGTTGTTGCAAGAGGTAGTTTGGAGTCGTAGAGGATTACAGCGTGTACGCGGAACTGGATGAGACATATCATTGCCACGAGAGTACTGTAGAGTTCGCAGTGGGTGCTTGCTGAGAGTGAATACAGCTGTTATTGCTGTGGACAGCATAAGCAGCGCCGACCTTAGCGTTTTCACACGTTTTGAGTAAACTGTCGAGCCAGCGTTACCTGTGAGTGTCAGATAGGTCAAGTGGACAGCGATGCTTGGCCAGCAAGTCTTGGCCCTTGACAGTGTTGGCCGATCGTCGCGTCAGTGATATGCAGTCTTAGGCGCCAAGTCAGTGACATTCTTGGCCTGATAATGCTGACCAGTCAGTCTTATCTAGACGTAACTGGCCACAGTTTTGGCCTAGCTGGTCTTAACAAGACCGAATCTTGGCCAGCTAGTCTTATCCAGTAATTCTCGGCCATTCATTCTCATTTAGCCATAGTCTTCACCAGCTACAGCCTTACGCTGAAAGTATCGACCAACTGCTCATACCTACCTATACTTTGTGACAGCTAAACATGGTCAACAATAGGCAACAACACACGTAATGTGTGGCATTCTTGGCCAGCCATCATGGGCGAGGGGTAGGGGTGGTGTTGGTCTTGGTCGGGGGGTGTAGAGGGAGGAGGTGGTGGGTGTTGGGCGTGATGGGGGGTTACCTGTGAGTATGAGAGGGTCAAGTGTTGGCGTGAGTCAGGGCCCTGGGTCGGGGATGAGTATTCCCCTCTCCAGGATCAGGTTGCTGGGCCCACCGCCACTATAAATAGTGCCTGTTGACTTTGTTAATGTGCAGCCTGACCCCTCCTGCTGCTGCTCCAGCTTACTCTTGCTACCACCACTGCTGCAGCTAATGCTGTTGATGATGATGACACTCTCCCTGCTATTGTTAATGCTGCTGCTGCTGCTGCCGCTGCTGAGGTGCGAGCAGTTGTCTTGTTGCCGCTCGTGCAGCCTCTGTTGCAATCGTCTTTGCTGCTGAATCTGTTGCTGTTGGTCATTCTGATGCCACTCCTGCTGTTTCAGTGGCTGTTGATGCTGTTGCTCCTTCTCCTGCTGTTTCAGTGTCTGTTGATGCTGTTGGTCTTTCTCCTGCTTCTGGTAGACTGGCTTCCGTAGCTTCTGCTGTTACAGAAGCGTTTGTCGCTGTTACTGATGATGCTATTGCTACTGTTGTTTCTGCAGCTATTATGGTAGCTTTTGTTTTTTCATATTGACCAGCGAGGCACGGGCAAGGTGCTTGACCCCCCCAATGGTAGTCTGTTTCACATGTATAAAATTCTACGTAGGTGACACAGGCAAAGGATTTGATACTAGAATAAAAACAGCTTGAGGACGATATACGTACCGGCCAGCAATCTAATGCCTTGTTTTTCTCCATCTTAGTGAAATCAGTCATTCAGTTGACTGGGAAAAAATACGATTATTTTTTTTAGAGTGGGGATAGGGATGGAAGAGATGCAGTTGGATCCAAGATACTTAAACACCACCATGATAATGTAGTGAATAGCCATGTATTATGGAGAAAGTGGTAGCGAGCTTTTAGCCACTGTTCTCGTGTTGTAGCTTGCAAGTCAACCTTGTGTCAGGTTTTACCTGAATGATAAGGTCATCTGTGAGATGATAGGTCGAGGTCAGGTTGAGAGGGTGGGTCACGCCGACCCTCGTGCCAACCTCACTCATTACAAGGTCACTTGACCCCACTCCACGTTTCCTCCGGTTCCATATACGTAACCTGTATTGTATCTATTTCATCTCTCGGTAACTCGTCTTCTGAAGATGTGGTGATACACGAAAGCGCTCGGATTCTTGTATTCCTTTTTCCTGGTGGTGTTTCTGCATTTATGGTCACGTGTTTGTGATTTTCTTCATATATATATATATATATATATATATATATATATATATATATATATATATATATATATATATATATACATATATATATATATATATATATATATATATATATATATATATATATATATATACATATATATATATATATATAACGTAAATAGATTACTGTCTTTTTAGTAAGTCAGGATCTAAACTTGATGAAATATTTGTCGGGTCAGTTTCAAAAGCTTTTTACAGACTTTGTGTTAAGGACATCTGACACTTCTTGTTCCAGTGTTCCGCAGTTCTGTGTACAAAGAGCCTTTATCCAGCAGCTCGGAAGGATTTAGGTGTCTCAGTTTTGACTTCTTCCACTAGTCATGGATATATCTCGTCAGGACGTGTCGTTTTATTTACTTTCATTTCGTTACTTTATTTTGTTCTTGTATGGCAGTCCATTGCAAGATGTTCTCCTTCGCTAACAGTGGGATTGGATTTGAAACATTAGCTGCATCTTCAGTGGTTAAGAAATGTAAGATTTATCCTCAAAAGTCTTCACCATAGGCTCTTGAGTGTCGACTCGACTCGAGACAACGAAACTGTGGCATTGATCGTATTTTTTTTTTGTCTTTAATCCGCTTTAACCATTGATGATACATCACGTGTTTCCGATCCTGTTCCACTGATAGCGGGAAAGAACCTTTTCCATTATCCTATCGCACGTGAACAAGATACAGCGTCGAACAGAATACGTGATGAATGTACGTACGACTGCATGACCCATAAGACTGCATGACCCATAAGACTGCATGACCCATAAGACTGCATGACCCATAGGACTGCATGACCCATAAGACTGCATGACCCATAAGACTGCATGACCCATAAGACTGCATGACCAATAAGACTGCATGACCCATAAGACTGCATGACCCACCCATAAGACTGCATGACCCAGTCAGCTTCAACAGGAGCTCTGGAAGGAGATAACCATGAGTTAGTTAAGCCCGCCTCCACTGCTCTCTGCAATAAGTCACTCTCTACGGGGGTAGTTCCACTGGAAGCTCGCCAGTCTTACGTCGATATTCAATAATGGTGACAGGTCTCTTGCCCCCTTAAAACCGTCGCCCGGTTAGCTGGCACCTCCTAAGTTGGCAGACTTATGGAAACCATAATTCAAGACGTGAATATAAATCTCGTGGATAATCATCGCCAGATATACAATTCTCAGCACGGTTTTCCCGGCGACCGCTCCTGGCCGGCGAGTCGCCTTGATTTATGATATAATCCGCTTGTGTGATGAAAGCAAAACAGGGGATGGGATTCACGTGGATTGTCAGGGAGCAGGTTATAAAGTCTCACATCAGGGATTACTTGCAAACTTTAAAGTCTCGTGGTATACATGGGTTTGTAAGTGGTATAGATGGAGCTGTACATGGTATACATGGGTTGTACATGGTATAGATGGGTTGTACATGGTATAGATGGGGTTGTACTCGGTATAGATGGGGTTGTACTTGATATAGCTGGGTTTGTACATGTGACAGATAAGAGTCGTACATAAATGGTAAGAAAATAGGTTGATTGGCAGGAAACAGAGTAGTGATCAAGAGCCAAGCTTCAGGTGGTGTACCCAGGGGTCAGGCTTGGGACCATTTCCGTTTCTGATACCTGTCAGTGACGCTGAAAATGGAGTTTGCCGTTAAAGTATCAAGAACCGCAGACGAGACTCAAGCTGGGAAGTAAAGCTACAGCAGAAACTGTATTCCTACAGCTTGACTCTGACCTATACGAACTGATGACCTGGCCTGGCCTCCTAGATGGCAAATAAATCTAACATTGGTAGGTCTGACTCTTTGGTAAGTCACTAAGAAGAAAAGATACGAAATAGATTCAGTTTACCAACAAAACGAAGCGAGGTAATGATGTAATGATCTCTGGTGACCCAAATCCAAGTAAGCAGTGCGAAGATGCATTAAAGAAGGCAAACAAAATTCTAGGCCTCGGGGCATTCGATTCCATATCTAAAGACTTTCCCTCACACTTTACATCCCACTGGTGCGTTCGTGACTGGGGTGTTGGGTTCAAGTCTTTGGACACCCTGATGGAGAACAGCCATAGAACAGAGATTACAGCAGCGATGGTTCCTGGACTGGAGAATATATTTCCATGAGAACCGACTAGAATACCAATACTTATTTAGCGTAGAAAAAAAAGATATTGAGGTAATTTGATACTGGTATTGAGAATGATTCAAGCTTCGACAGTCGATCTAAGCAGCTCTTTAAGGCTATGATCCAAAGCTTCGACAGTCGATCTGAGCAGGTCTTTACGGCTAGAGCAATATGATTTCACTTGTGGCGGTGGATACAAATTCGTGGGCTAAGGATGTCTGAATGTGGCATACTACTTTCTTCTCCAAAAGGATTTTGAACGTATGGAATGATTTACCTAAAAGAGCGTTTGACAGTAACGCGCCAGAGATGCGTATAAAAAAAGAAGATACCAAAGAAATATTTAGCGTTAAGTCTACGAATGACTTCATTTACGCCTCCGTAAAAGTATAGTTTCCAAGGATTTCTCCTTTGCTTCTGATTTCTTTTATGAGAAGACAATTTCATAAGGACTCAGTGGCCCGTTGTTTATTTTGCATTTCTGTAATGGTATTACAACTTAAACCTTTTTCCCTCATTTGATTTAGTATTTGTATTGTCTTGTTTTTTGAAAAAAAAATGGTCTTCAAGATTGACATTGTCTTGTGTTTTTTTTTTCGGAACTTTTGAAAACGTGTATCAAGTTCACGTAGTCAACGTTTCCCGAGAGAAAAGAGATTTAAACTTCGTTTCCTGTCTTCATATGATAGGTTTTCCAGAGCCAGCATCGGTTTTTGTAGCTATTCTTTGTATATGTTCGAGTTTTCCTTCATCCTGTGTGTGTAGTTCGGAGAGAAGCGAAGTGAGGAACATAATGAGGATGTGGCTTTCGTCACACACGTTGAAGTGTCTCGGGAGTGTTCCCTGGTGTCTTGTGGTCAGTGTTCCCAGCTATAAAACCTGGGCATTAGGTGAGGTTTATTGTTTGCTGCTAAACACAGTTTTGTGTACGTCAGATAAAGACTCTCGGATAATTTTCCTTCATTTACTCCGGACAGCAGATTCCCAGGCCTTTTATAGTCATGTTAAGTATTGTTGTCTGCAGTGCCCATAATTTGACGCCTACTTTCGTTAAATTTCATGTGCCATTTTTTCCGAGTTCTGCGGCAGACTGTCGAAATATTTCGGTTCTTTCGTGTTCGTCCTCGTACCCAGTTCTTCCTCCTGTTGTTGCACCGTCCGCAGATTTCGATGTCTTAGACACGAGTGCGAGGTTGGGGGGTTCTCCAGGATCGACCAAGGATCAGAGTTTGTTCAGACACATATTCCTCTAGGACACGAGGAGGTAGGTCGAACTCCTCCTTAGCCAAGAGGACCTCTGCAGTATGGTCAGCGATGCTGTACTGCTCCTGAGGGAAGTCAGTGTACCAGCCAATCGTTGGTGTACTGTACATTGAAGTCTCGTTCATCAGTCAAGCACTTGAAGATCTGTACCTAAAGGGATTGTGTGTGTGTGTGTGTGTGTGTGTGTGTGTGTGTGTGTGTGTGTGTGTGTGTGTGGGAGGGTTAGTTACAGGAGACGAAAGCAGAGTTGTGGAAGGTATGGAAATCTTGAAGCATGTGTCACCAAGGTTGGGAGACCCAACACCAGTGAGACGCAGCAAGCACGAGTACCGCTCGTTGAGTGGAAAGAGTGACTCAGATTATGACTGGATAGTGAATAGGAGGGACAGAGGCTTGACGATGGGATCTGAGAAAGAAGGGTAACGGTTGAGGAAGTAGAAAGATAGCGAGGGGAGGTTAGATCCGAGACCGCCTGTCGTCTAGGGATGGATACAAGAAGAGCCAAGTATAGAGGGGGGGGGGGTGTGTCAGTAGAGGGTAGCTGGGAGGTATGGTTCATCCGGTACTTTTGCTAAGGGTGACAGAGGAGCGGCAGGACCCATCCAGCCCTCCTGGTGCTGCTGTTAACGCTGTTACTGTTGCTGGTCCTGTTGTATTCTGTTTCTGCTGTTGTTGCTCTCAGTGTGGCTCTCATTACTGTTGCTGTTCCTGTTGAGGCTATTTATACTGTTGCTGCATCTGGTGTTTCTGTTTGTTTATTTATGCTATTGCTGTTGGTGATAGTGGTGGTGGTAGTGTTGGCGATGGCGGAAATGTTGGTGATCGGTGCGGTGGTAGTGTAGGTGTGATGGTGTCTGTGTTCCTGGTGGTAGGTGTGGTGATAGTGTTGGGATAATGATGGTGATGGTGTTTGTGGTGCTAATGATGGTAGTGATATTGCTGGTGGTGGTGATAGTGGTGGCGGTGGTGTAGGAAGGAAGGAGGGAGGCGGCTGTGGTACAGGCGAGGGAGGGAAGGAGGAAGGGTCTACACACCCATTTCTAATTACAGGTGTGTTAGATCCCGCCCATACCTCCGCCATGCCCCACCACCACCACCACAAGACGGGGTATCGGTTTGGTCTCCAGCATCTTCCCGCGGTGATAACCTCCCACTTACTCCGGTTTGGTTTGCAAATGACGATACGAGTGTGTGGTGCCGCCAGCACTTACTGCACGGGAACCAGCGCAGGCCCTGTGGTGCGCCGCTCTATATGGCAAATTCACACACTCTCGCACGCTGTTTGCCAGGGCTAATAGGCAGCGTCTCTTAGGAAGTTGTACATTTGTTTTCTCACTTCTCAGGCAGGATTTCCATCTCTTTTATATATATATATATATATATATATATATATATATATATATATATATATATATATATATATATATATATATATATGTATATATATATATTTTCTTTTTTTTTGGTGTTACCGGGCTCCGTCTGCAACAGGGTACAACGCGAGGGAAAAAATCATCTTTAGCGAAGCTGTATCATTGGGAGTACATTCTCGTCAGGGAAAGAACTCACCCTAAAGGAGTCTACATTTCCCTGCTACTGGAAATAGACCTTTAGAGAAAGGTCTGGGTAACACCAGGACTCCTTCATTGAAATTAGTCCCAGTATGTGTGTGTATATATATATATATATATATATATATATATATATATATATATGGTCGAGGTGGTGTGCAAAGTGAGAGGGTTAGGGAAAATGATTTGGTAAACAGAGAAGAGGTAGTAAAAGCTTTGCGGAAGATGAAAGCCGGCAAGGCAGCAGGTTTGGATGGTATTGCAGTGGAATTTATTAAAAAGGGGGGTGACTGTATTGTTGACTGGTTGGTAAGGTTATTTAATGTATGTATGACTCATGGTGAGGTGCCTGAGGATTGGCGGAATGCGTGCATAGTGCCATTGTACAAAGGCAAAGGGGATAAGAGTGAGTGCTCAAATTACAGAGGTATAAGTTTGTTGAGTATTCCTGGTAAATTATATGGGAGGGTATTGATTGAGAGGGTGAAGGCATGTACAGAGCATCAGATTGGGGAAGAGCAGTGCGGTTTCAGAAGTGGTAGAGGATGTGTGGATCAGGTGTTTGCTTTGAAGAATGTATGTGAGAAATACTTAGAAAAGCAAATGGATTTGTATGTAGCATTTATGGATCTGGAGAAGGCATATGATAGAGTTGATAGAGATGCTCTGTGGAAGGTATTAAGAATATATGGTGTGGGAGGCAAGTTGTTAGAAGCAGTGAAAAGTTTTTATCGAGGATGTAAGGCATGTGTACGTGTAGGAAGAGAGGAAAGTGATTGGTTCTCAGTGAATGTAGGTTTGCGGCAGGGGTGTGTGATGTCTCCATGGTTGTTTAATTTGTTTATGGATGGGGTTGTTAGGGAGGTAAATGCAAGAGTCCTGGAAAGAGGGGCAAGTATGAAGTCTGTTGGGGATGAGAGAGCTTGGGAAGTGAGTCAGTTGTTGTTCGCTGATGATACAGCGCTGGTGGCTGATTCATGTGAGAAACTGCAGAAGCTGGTGACTGAGTTTGGTAAAGTGTGTGGAAGAAGAAAGTTAAGAGTAAATGTGAATAAGAGCAAGGTTATTAGGTACAGTAGGGGTGAGGGTCAAGTCAATTGGGAGGTGAGTTTGAATGGAGAAAAACTGGAGGAAGTGAAGTGTTTTAGATATCTGGGAGTGGATCTGTCAGCGGATGGAACCATGGAAGCGGAAGTGGATCATAGGGTGGGGGAGGGGGCGAAAATTTTGGGAGCCTTGAAAAATGTGTGGAAGTCGAGAACATTATCTCGGAAAGCAAAAGTGGGTATGTTTGAAGGAATAGTGGTTCCAACAATGTTGTATGGTTGCGAGGCGTGGGCTGTGGATAGAGATGTGCGCAGGAGGATGGATGTGCTGGAAATGAGATGTTTGAGGACAATGTGTGGTGTGAGGTGGTTTGAGCGAGTGAGTAACGTAAGGGTAAGAGAGATGTGTGGAAATAAAAAGAGCGTGGTTGAGAGAGCAGAAGAGGGTGTTTTGAAATGGTTTGGGCACATGGAGAGAATGAGTGAGGAAAGATTGACCAAGAGGATATATGTGTCGGAGGTGGAGGGAACGAGGAGAAGAGGGAGACCAAATTGGAGGTGGAAAGATGGAGTGAAAAAGATTTTGTGTGATCGGGGCCTGAACATGCAGGAGGGTGAAAGGAGGGCAAGGAATAGAGTGAATTGGAGCGATGTGGTATACAGGGGTTGACGTGCTGTCAGTGGATTGAATCAAGGCATGTGAAGCGTCTGGGGTAAACCATGGAAAGCTGTGTAGGTATGTATATTTGCGTGTGTGGACGTATGTACATGTGTATGGGGGGGGGGGGGGGTTGGGCCATTTCTTTCGTCTGTTTCCTTGCGCTACCTCGCAAACGCGGGAGACAGCGACAAAGTATTAAAAAAAAAAAAAAAAAAAAAAAAAAAATATATATATATATATATATATATATATATATATATATATATATATATATATATATATATATATATATATATATATATATATATATAACACGAATTCCTAGCACAGCTGCATTTAACCTAAGTTGTGGACTTTCCCACGCACACCGGGAACTCTGTTGACCTTATTTCAACCGATGTGGCTGACCAGTACCCACGGCCTCAGCCCACGCCACCCGTCGGTCGCGCAGCAGATGTCGTTCTGTGGCCTCTCACTGTTCCCACGGCCCGCCGTCCTGTCATCTACGTCCCAGTGTCAGTCTCTACAGGCCCACTGCCGAGTCTCCTGCGCATCGTCTGCTGACGGTGGGTATAGCTCAGCGTCCCTAGGCTGAAGCGGTCGGCGTAGGTGGCGTGGGAAGTAAGTGCAGCATTTACGTCTACGTTCTTATGCAGGTCTGTCATCATCGCCGGTCCGGGAGATGTGTGTGTGTGTGTGTGGACCCAGCTGGTGTGTCCTGTACCAACCTGAGCCAGCTGGCGCCCACCTGTCGCCCCCTCCTCTCTTGACGTATTCAACCCGCTATACGCATTATACCTGCCTTCCCTCACCTCCAAGGCATGTACCCTTCACCCTTGCTATCATTGAAATACTTTTTTTTTTAATACTTATTAAAGTTTTTTTTTTTTTTAATATTCAGAATTTTAAAATCAATTCAGACTTAACATTAAGAGACTGTAGCAGAAGATAGAGATGAACCTCTGCCACTGCTCTAACTTGCACAAGGTCCTCTGTCCTAAACTCATCCTTGAAAGACGACTCGTTAGGGAGGCGTATTAAAATAGCTTTACCAAGCAACACCACCTGACGGAGGCCGACCAACATCAGCCAGCAGTACGGGGGGAACTGGAGGAGTTGAGAATTCCGTAACCAGCAGACGTCTCTGCCTCTCCAGCGAGGAAGGAGTTCTACGTACAAAACATTCACTTCGCTAACTTCTACCAGAGACTCCCTAAACTTCTACCAGAGGCTGCCAAAACTTCTACCAGAGACTCCCTAAACTTCTACCAGAGACTCCCTAAACTTCTACCAGAGACTCCCTAAACTTCTACCAGAGACTCCCTAAACTTCTACCAGAGACTCCCACCTTCTGATACTGTCCAAGATTTGCTGTACCTTGAGTTATAATAAACATGTAACCTTATCCAGGATTAGCACATTTTGTAACATGTCGCACATGTAATGTATTTAGACTTTTTATAGTACTATCAGTGTTCACAGCTAGACATTACACTATATGTACACTATGTTGTTTCAAATACACACTCCTAGTACATATGTAACTTTTTATGTATGTATCTTATTTTCCAGATTATGTAACTGGTGCATTATATGTCTAATGTGATGTGTTCCCACACCTCATTATAACTCCGCTCCTCACACCCATCTAAGACCTGATACCGCCGTACATGTATGTTCTTTGCCAACTTGGCTCGTATTATACAAATGCCACAAATAACTCTCTAATATCTGTGTTACCGTCAGTATGCCTTAGTGTCGTGTGATTACGTTGTCTTGTATTTAATACACACTACAAGAGTGGTTCCCTGACCTTCATACTTGGGTCTGTATCAAGAGCGCTGAATAGCCTTAGAAGCTCCAGTGCTTGGTTTATAAGCCTCGATTTTATATTCCCAACCCAATCCTTCATCGGTGGGTGTAGCCCATGGCCTCAGTGTGAGGCATTACCTACCCGCTCTCTATCATGACTTATAATTAACTTATAATTCATGAATTAGGATACACTTATTTACTTGTGTTACTTAAATCTTGCCAAAATGAATCAGCTTTGAGCAAACGTTATGTGTCAGCGTTCCACTTCAACACAACAGCCCAATGGCGGTGTAGCACCTGTTGCTCCTCGAAGTGTGTGTCACGTGTCCCCTGCGGGGGTATATATATCCTTGGGTCTGTGGACCATGGGAACCGCGCGATGCCTTAGGCCTCCCTCCTTCCCGATGACCCCGCGGATCGCTGGGCCTCACTCGGACCCACCTGTCACCTCCCCTGTATCCATGTATATGTACCCACCGTACGCTCTGCACTTGCCTACGCTCTCCTCATCTTCCTTGCTATCACTGACATGGTATCTCTCTTTATATCTAAACTGATAAGGATAACTGAGCTAAGAATAACTAGATGACATACCCCGCCCACTCCCGCACCAGCCAGGGTGAGGTCCTAATAAGAAAGCACCTCTATTTTTATATCTGATTTTATGTGATCATGTTTTTGTGTCGTCTGTTTCCTGTGTTGGTGAGGAGTGTGGCCCGGTGGTCATGTCCGGCCTGGGCGTGGGGGATACCCAGGTGTTACTGGATGCCACACTTGTTATCTATCACCGTGTGGCTGTTATCTATCACCACGTGAATGTTATCTATCACTGCGTGAGTGTTATCTATCATCATGTGAGTGTTTTCTGTCACTGTGTGAGTGCTATCCATCACCATGTGGATGCTATCTGTGTGGGTGTTATTTATCACTGTGTGGGTGTTATTTATCACTCTGTGGGTGTTATCTATCACCATGTGGGCCTTATCTGTCATCATATGAGTGTTATCTATAACCGTTTGGGTGTTATCTATCATCCTGTGGGTGTTATCTGTCACCGTGTGGGTGTTAGCTGTCACTATGTGGGTGTTATCTGTCACCGAGTGGGTGTTATCTGTCACCGAGTGGGTGTTATCTGTCACCGTGTGGGTGTTATATGTCACCGAGTGGGTGTTATATGTCACCGAGTGGGTGTTATCTGTCAGCGTGTGGGTGTTATCTATCACCCTGTGGGTGTTATCTGTCACCGTGTGGGTGATATTTATCACAATGTGGTTGTTATTTGTCTCTGTGTCCCCGTGTTATCTACGCGTCTGTTAGTGTTATCCATTTGTGACTTAGTGTTATGTGTTTTTGTTCTAATGGTATACATGTGTTAAGAATTATCTCTCACCGTAGGAGTGTTATCCATTAACGTGTTAGGGCTATCTAACACCGTGTCAGATTTGTATGTGTTAGTGTTATGTGTCAACATTTTATGGCTATCTGTTACCTTGTAGGTGCTATGTATCACTTTGTTAAGGGATATCTGTCAATGTGTTAGGGCTATCTATCATCCAGTGTTATGTATTTTCTTGTTAGTGTTATGTATCGCCATGTTCGTGTTATATATCTTCTTGTTAGGGCTATCTGTCGCTATGTTAGGGCTGTCGGTCACTGTGTTAGGGCTATCTGTCGCTATGTTAGGGCTATCTGTCACTATGTTAGGGCTATCTGTCACTATGTTAGGGCTATCTGTCACTATGTTAGGGCTATCTGTCACTATGTTAGGGCTATCTGTCGCTATGTTAGGGCTGTCTGTCGCTATGTTAGGGCTGTCTGTCGCTATGTTAGGGCTATCTGTCGCTATGTTAGGGCTGTCTGTCGCTATGTTAGGGCTGTCTGTCGCTATGTTAGGGCTGTCTTTCGCTATGTTAGGGCTATCTGTCGCTATGTTAGGGCTATCTATCACTATGTTAGGGCTATCTGTCGCTATGTTAGGGCTGTCTGTCACTATGTTAGGGCTATCTGTCACTGTGTTAGGGCTATCTGTCACTATGTTAGGGCTATCTGTCACTATGTTAGGGCTATCTGTCTCACTATGTTAGGGCTATCTGTCACTATGTTAGGGCTGTCTGTCACTATGTTAGGGCTATCTGTCACTATGTTAGGGCTATCTGTCACTATGTTAGGGCTGTCTGTCACTGTGTTAGGGCTGTCTGTCGCTATGTTAGGGCTGTCTGTCGCTATGTTAGGGCTATCTGTCACTGTGTTAGGGCTATCTTTGAATGTATCAAGGCTATTTATCACCGTGTTAGTGTTGTGTCTATCACCGTGTTATTTCCGGCCTCGTCGTGGGACACGCCCGTCCTCCCTCCCTCCGCTGAGTCTCCTCCTGCTGGGGTTGGCAGTGGTGGCCGTGGGTGGGGTGTAGTGTCACTCCAGGGTCGCCTCCTGCTGCTGCCTCCCTCACCCTCCCGTCAGTGTAAATCCTGAAGGCACGTTTGTCTTGGTTATCCATTCGTTATTGGACCACAAGGACGACGTACACGCTGGCGGGAGGAGAAGTAGATGGTTAGTGGGTATTATTGTATGGCAAAAGGTCTTTTAAGGATCACGGTGTGTCTCGTGTGACCTGGTGCCACTGTTAAGGTTACTACCTGTGACCTGGTACTCGGGTTACCCATGCATATATATATATATATATATATATATATATATATATATATATATATATATATATATATATATATATATATATATATATGTATGTATGTATATACCACCTGTCTCTCTTATCATACAAAACGCGTCTAATATCACGAATTCGATATTTTTAAGTATTTTATTGATAGAAAAAAAAATACGTCATATGTTTCATTTCCTCTTTGTATTTAACTAATTTTTTTACACTCGTGGGGCCCCCTTCCCTTGAACATTTTTTACATTCATGCAACATGAATTTTGGTGTCTGCATTTGCCATGTTCTCAGTCATTCCATTCCATTCACCCACCATTCTTATTCTATAAAAGTACATCTTTACCTCTTTTTTTTCTCACACGTTTCTTGCTTACTGCCATCTGGTTGCTCTGCCCTTAAATCTCTCGAAGACTTGTTTTCTGTTTACTTCATCGATCTGTCTTCAAAACTTAAAGGTTGTGATCAGGTCATCCCTCACTCTTCTCTCTTCCAAGTTGGGCAAAAATAAAGCCTCCAGCCTTTTCCCCAGTAACTCATCAGTCTTAATTGTGTTACCATCTTTGCTGCCCTCCTCTGGATCTCTGTAGCGTCTTGTGCTTTTTTTAAGGTGCGCTTGCCAAACTTAAGAAGCATTTCTCTTGTTTTGGTCTTAAGTAGGATAAGAACAGCTGGCTGAACGTTTCCTCATCCTTATACTTGGAAGCTATTGTGATATTTGGTAGTAGACAGTTTGTCTTCCTCGCTGTTCTCCTGATGTGGGGCTCTGGCGATAGGTTAGTGGCGTTATCGACTCCCAAGACCTTCTTCACACACACACACACACACACACACACACACACACACACACACACACACACACACACACACACACACACACAGAATCCCAAAGCCTGTGTCTCACTAGATGATAATCATATTAAAGCCTTCTTTCGTTATGTCCCGTCCTCATTACTGTACATTTGTTCAGGTTGAATCTCATCAACAATGTATCAGACCAATTTTGGAGTCTGTTTAGGTCCCCTTGTAATCTGATGCAATCCTCCTCGCTTTCCACTTCCCTGATGACCTTTGCATCGTCTGCAAACATTTCCAGGTAGGTGTCCATACCTTCAGGCAAGTCATCCTCGATGGCTCTCCGCTCGTCACCTCGACCCATTTAAAGAAGGTTCCTCTGACATGCGTCCTGTACTCCTTTCCTCTGAGATAATCAGTCCATCGAAGGAGAGTCTCCCTCTTATTCTTGCCAGATGAACCGGATTCTCAATCTCTCTCCCATGCAGGTCAGCGTCAAAGGCTTTCTGGCAGTCCAGATACAGTTAATCCACGCTACCTTTACCTTCGTCAAAGACAGAGCTCATTCTCTTGTAGAAATCTGTTTCTTGTTTCAGTAACTTCTCCCGAGTGGAAAGGAGAAATTGTTTTTTCTCTCTTCCAGAACCTTACAGCCCACAGTCGTTAGTGAGACCAGTCTGTAGTTCACTGCCTATATGACTTATGCCCTTTCCCCATTCCCTTGACACTTTGCCTCTCTCCAGTGACATCTTGAACAGTATTTTAAGAGGTTTGACGACGGTTTCTGTTCACGTCTTCATCACATACGATGAAATTTCATCAGGATCACGAGTCTTGTATAGTTCAAGACCTTTACGTATTCTATTGATGTCTTCTGTAGAGATGTCACTGGGTTTTTTCCTAATACCTCCCCCTCATCCCATCCCACTAGTGTTGGGGCTGTAGTGTCTTTCACTTTGAAAAGAAAACTTTTGAACTTGTTATTCACTTCGCATATCCTTAGATTTTCCTGTACAATATTTCCCTCTGAATCCCATAGTTCTGATTAGCTGTTCTTTAACTGACGCTTGACTCCTGAAGCTCTGGATTGTCTCATGCCCTGTCCACAATCTTCGTTTCAAAGTTTTTCTTTTCTTCCACTCTTTCTCATCCTGCTGTACTCGTCCTTTTGCTCTCCTGTTCAGTGCAGATTGTGGGTTGGATGGAGTTGCCGTCTGTATCTTCGTCACTGTGTGTGTGTGTGTGTGTGCGTGTGTGCTTTTGAGAGAGAGAGAGAGAGAGAGAGAGAGAGAGAGAGAGAGAGAGAGAGAGAGAGAGAGAGAGAGAGAGAGAGAGAGAGATTCTAGACGACCTCTCTTTGTTCTGGACGTGTTGTGTCGTGGTCAGGATGGCCACTGGTCGAGTCGTTGGTTGCGTGATGATCAGGTCGACGTCGCGAGGCGTGGAGGCGGCATGGGCGGGGGCGTGGGTGTGGGCTTTCGTGAGGGGCGTGGGCGCAAACACCAGGAGCGAGTCGGCGGGCGTGGGCTGTGTGGGGGCGTGGGCGGTGGCGTGTGAGGGTCATGGGCGGCGGGCTGGAGGTAGATGGGGGTACGCCCCGACAGTTAGCCACGGGGCGCCTCCCTTACACCACCAGCCTGTGGTACTGTGCCCCCTGGTGCCTGCATATTGCCCCACCCATCCCCCAGCCCCACCCCAGGCTGGTGCAGCCCCATTCATCCCCCAGCCCCACCCCAGGATGGTGCAGTCCTATTCATCCCCCAGCCCCACCCCAGGATGGTGCAGCCCCATTCATCCCCCAGCCCCACCCCAGGATGGTGCAGCCCCATTCATCCCCCAGCCCCACCCCAGGATGGTGCAGTCCTATTCATCCCCCAGCCCCACCCCAGGATGGTGCAGCCCCATTCATCCCCCCAGCCCCACCCCAGGATGGTGCTATCTCACCCACCCTCCAGTCCCATCCTGGATAGTACAGCCCCACCCATCCTCCAGCCCCACCTCAGGCTGATGCTATCATACCCCCATCTTCCGGCCCCAGGCTGGTGCTGTCGTCCCCCAGTTCCACCCAGTAAACCTGGCCCCACCCCATCCTCCAGCCCCGCCCCAAACCCCCAATAGGTATTGCGTCCTGAAATACACCGGTCAGTTTTGGCCAGCTAACCTGATCAGAGATACAGAAAAACTTTAATGAATCCAAAGAGGAGCAACAAAACTAATGCCTCCTCTCAGAAATATGCTTTTACGTATGTATTTGTCTAGAAAAACACAAAGCATTTCGATGATAGCATAGATGAGGGGGTACGTGGGTGGGGGAAAGTGGAGGCAAGGATAGAGCGTACATCGGGTGACAGGTGGGCTCAGGGACCCAGCGGGCACATCTCCCGTCAGAAGGTGAGGGATGGTAGTAACGACATTGGTGTAATGCAAAGACAAGTTAACATCACACACACACACACACACACACAGGGTATCAGGTCTCGTTTGGGTACAAGTACAAACATTATGATGGGGGATTGAAGATGCATAAGTGTCTGAATTGTATGACTGACCAGCTACACTATATACACACGCAAATCACATATACACTATCAATGTGTATTTGACACTGGACACACTGTAGTTATTAATACTGATAGAAATACAAAAGGTCAAAGATTCACTGCGTATGGGACTTGTAGTGACAGAATGTACCGAGACTAGGAATGGTTACATCAGCCCTGTAGGCTTAGATACTGTCTTGGAGGCTGAGGTGCCATTCTGGAGGCTGAGACAGCGTCCTGAAGGATGAAGTAGCTTCCTGGAGGCTGAGGTAGCGTCTTGGAGGCTAAGATATTGTCTTGATTAGGGTAGCTAAGGTAGCGTCCTGGAGGCTGAGGTAACGTCCTGTAGGCTCAGGTATTGTCTTAAAGATTAAGGTAGCGTCTTGGAGGCTGAGGTAGCGTCCTGGAGGTTGAGGTAGCGTCCTGGAGGTTGAGAAATAGTATTGGAGGTAAGGTTGGGGTCCTGGAGACTGAGCTGTGTAGCGTCCTGGAGGTTGGGTTGGGGAGCGTCGCGAGGGCTGCGTTTGGGCCTTGGAGGTTGGGTTGGGGTTTTTGGAGGGTAGGCTGGAGTCCTGGAGACTGTATTGGGTAGTTTCCTGTAGGTTAGGTTAGGGTCCTAGAGGCTGGGTTGGGGTCCTTGGGGCTGAGTTGGGTAACGTCGTGGAGGCTGGGTTGGGTTCCTGGAGGCTGGGTTGGGGTGCTCACCGATAGTTTAGTTGGGATTAAGGAGGTTGGGATGGGGTCCTGGAGTCTAGGTGAGGGTAATGTTCCTTTGGCGGATGACGTCTCGTGGTCGGGAATAGCGTCACAGAGATCCAGGAAGGTCGCCCTCTGGAGGCTGTGCTGGGAGTATTAGCGGTAAGGAGGCGAGAGGTCGTGGACCAGGTAGTGGAGGGTGAAGACGGAAGGAAGCCCCTCTGTCGCACCTGGCCCCAGCCTCGGGTAGCGCCTACTCGGCTCCCGCACGTGTCACTCTCGTCGCTGTGTTGTCTCACGTCCAGTGACCGAGATGGTTTTTCTGGGTGACATTTCAAGGGATCGTATACACACACACACACACACACACACACACACACACACACACACACACACACGACCTGAGCCACAGAAATATGAACCCTACCTCCAGGGGAATGGTCTCTCATTAACAGGGGCCCAGGCTGGGCTTGAGCCTTGAGAATCGTGACACAGACACACATGGGGCTGTCTTGGTCCATAGATGGCCCTGCAGTGCACACTGTTACGGCTGATGGTAGACCAGAGGGCAGTCGAGTCACTCACTGTAGCAACACTGAATGATCGTGAGCGAACACATGTATTACTCAAGTGTTCGTATTGCGGTGTATGGTTTGCCTCAGTGATGAGTGGTGCCTGTGGTGGTGGTAGTGGTGGTGGTGTGTGTGTGTGTGTGTGGCGCCGGTGAAGCTGTACAGGGACGGTAGCAGGAGCCAGGCGTACCTGGCCACTGGTGTGCTTCAGTGTGGCCTTGTCATAAGGGCTGCTCGTCTTTAACAACCGTCTCATGAATGATGGAACGAAAAAAAAA